>NC_142794.1:9911750-10007408 GCF_049724085.1 Artemia sp. Qi Xiang Cuo | reverse complement strand
CTTTACTTTTATAATAACGGTGAACAACAGATATATTCTAGAAAAAAGTTTTCAAGGCAACAAAATGAACTGAATGAAATCGAATTACCTGAATTACATCTATGACGCATGAAACATTACAAAATGAACATTGCTCAGTACAAAATACCAAGTGTAACTAGTCTATTTAAAAAACGCGTTTCAAGTAGTTTTATATTGCCTAGAGGACAAATGAACAACTTAGATCATCAATCTTCCTAGACCAGAACATCAGAACAACCTAGACCATCAACCTAGATCATGTATCTTATCGGTCAAATTATCACCTCCATTGTTCTTTAAATATCTAAATTCCGCATGCACCAACAATGAGATACAATTTTATCCTGTTGTTGCGTGTCATTTGACATGGAACACCCTTCTCGATTTTGTTTGAGATTGCCACTCGTTTGGTACCTTCAAAAGAGTAGTAAAAAAAAATCTGTTTTCATGTGATTAATTTCTCCTTACTTTTTCCTGAATAAATTTTTAATTTTTCCTGAATACCTACTGTCCCGCTCTTTCTCCGTGCCTGTGCGTAAGGGCGGATGTTTAATTGTCTCAGTGTCTATCTTTGTCTGTTTGAATGTCTGAATTGTGTATTTGTATGTGTTTTCATTATAGTTTTTATTTATTTATATTTTCTTTCCTTCTTCTTTTTGCTCTTCTTTCTGTGACTGTGAGTAAGTGATTTTTTTGTGCCTTATGCGCAGCCTTTCTCACTGCTTACTTTTGTGTTTTGAATGGTTGGCAATAGTTTTCATTTGATTGATTTTTGTTTCTGTATAATCTGATTGTGACCAGTGGATTGTATATGGGTGTGCAGATCACCTTTTTGATTTGTGAATATTATGTTGATAAATGATTTATGTTTTGTCTTGTTTGTGTTTGAGTTTTTTTTTTACTGTATATACATGTACTTTTTTTCTCAGTAAGTAATTGGCTATTGCTCTCTCAGTTTGTGATCCGTATATACTCTCCTAATTCAAGGCCAAGGAGCCATTGGGGGGACTAGCACAGTTTATTATTGTAAGTGTATTGATAATGAATAAAATCGTATCTTATTTATCTTAATCATGACCAGACCAATCCGAGTAGCTAAGGTAAAGGGTATTGAAAACATGTATAAAGTAATGATAAACAATAATGAAGAACAGAAATATACGGTTAGAATACTTCCGTCAGCGACAATTACAATGAGTCAAAAACAAAAGTTAAGAACAAAGAAACATACGGTGAGAAGATAATGGCAGCAAGAATTAAAACTACTGAAAAACAGAAGTAAAGAATAAAGAAAGTTAAGGTTAATAGATACACCACAGTGAGAACAAGTAAATATGCGGTTAAAATATAAGTGACAGTGTGAGTTGCAAGCATTCACGGAAAAGTGGGTATGTCACGAAAACAAAAAAGGAGTGAAAAGCAAAATTGTGTCATGGTGACGCCATGAAACTAAGAAAAGGCTCAAATTGTCTGCATCTACAAGGTAAGTAACAATAAGAATCAATATACACAAGCCTGTCAGGTAGCCATACCGGGTTCTGGCCTAAAAGCCGGCCACATAGTTTTTTTTTCTCTTAAGACTGGAAAATTGACATTTCTGACCACGTAGGTCACAACTTACGGTTCTAACCTCTACATAGGTCACAACTTAAGGAAAGAATTCGTATTTCTCCCAGAGTGACTGTATCGAACCTGTGGTGACGTCATGACATAATAAAAAGGCTGAAATTGTCATAGGTTAGAAGACAAGCGACAATGGAAATCCCTTTATTGAAGACCTGCCACGACCCGAGTCCTGCGGCCTGGCGGTAGAGCCGCCGGTCTCCGTGAACTACATATATATATATATATATATATATATATATATATATATATATATATATATATATATATATATATATATATATATATATATATATATATATATATATATATATATATATATATATATATATATATATATATATATATATATATATATATATATATATATATATATATATATATATATATATATATATATATATATATATATATATATACAAATGTTAATTTCTACCTCTCCCTTCTTACTTAGAAATATTTTTTGTAAATTACCTGAAGTCAATATTATAGTTAGAATATTTTTGTATTGCAGTGAGCGTAACCCTTTGAGCGTAACCTTCCCCAACCACAAAAAAATCAAAGAACCATACGGTAAAGTTTTCAAGCTCTTTTCTTAAATATGTTCCAGTTTGGGTTTTATTTCTTTCCAATTTCTGTGCTGTCTGTTTTTTTTTATTCGTTTTGTACAGGCTAATGGGCAGAAAGTGTGACGAAATATTTGACTCCATGATTCTATTTTTAAAAATTTTTAGCTGAAAAGGACAAGTTCAAGTTCAAGTTCACTTAATTTCTCATTAAATCACTACAAAACAAAATAACACTTGTACAATATGAATCAATGGAAAAGAAAATATTTACAGGGGGTGCCTACACAGTGAGTTATACTCGAAAACAGGCACCCTAAAAAAAAACTGAAAGAAATAATAATAATAATAAAAAATGATGAAAAGAAATACTAATACACTAAATATACTCGGAAGAAAATGAGACACCACACTGAACCCACAAACCACACCTCAAATCAATATATTAGAACACAAAATTAAATTTTAATCAACAATAGCACCGGCCAACATGACTTCAAATAAATAAATAGTTATCTATTATTACTTATTAGATATAGTTTGAATTTAGCTTTAGAAACTGGAATAGAAAAGCGCGAATCTATATTACTTTCATAAATATTCCAGAACTTTATTATTGAATTTTTAGGAGAAAATCTGGATCTTTCAGTTCGGATCCTAGGGCAAGGTAATTTGGCTGAACTTCTTCTTAAACAATAATTATTCTGGACAAAAGAAACTAAAGAGAAGCTACTAGAATTTAAAGCCAATGGTAATAACTCTTTTATTTGTTTTAGTCTGAAAAGGACACAATGTACAGGAAGGACTAGATCAACCGGCAATATTCTTAAAAATGTATAAAGGCTCTTAATAGGGGATTTATTGGGGATGGAAGATGGGGAAGGAAGGAGTGCTTTTAATGTACAAAGGGAGTTATTTTGAAGACGTTGAAGGGGCTTGATTAGAGTTTTGAAAATATTTAAATAAGCAATCGGACAATAATTAAAATAAGAATGGATTAGAGAAGAATAAACTGACTTAAGAACAGGGAAAGGGAGGTGGAATTTTAGATACCGCAGTAACCCCACATTCCTTCCTAGCTGTATCCTTAGCCTATCAAGATGAAGTTTCCAAGATAAATTTTCATCAACTGTTAGCCCTAGATACTTACAAGACTCCTTCCTGGCAATGGCAACTAGTTCTCCGTTAAAACGGACAGATATTTGGGAAATCGACGGTACGGCATGTGAAATTTGAGAGAAGATGATAAAATGGGTCTTCGAAGGGTTTAACATCATGAGGTTGTCAGCAAACCACTGCAATAGCTTCTTTAGAAAAAAACAGAGGTTTTCTCTGACGGATAATTCATCTGAACCTGTGACAGAATTAGCCTTGTCATCTGCGAATAGTAGAGCAAGTCCATCATCGGTGATATTGTCCAGAAGGTCATTGGCGTATATAAAAAATAGTAGTGGTCCAAGAATTGAATCTTGTGGTACTACTACCTTTTCAGAACATGGCGTTTTTACCGATCTTACTGCACCTACATCCACAAATTGATTCCGACCACTGAGGTAAGACTGGATGAGTAAGAGAGCATTACCTCTTATTCCGCAGTTGTCGAGCTTATCCAGAAGAATCAGATGACAAATCGTTTCAAACGCTTTTTTTACATCCACTAATATTGTAGCTGGTATCACATCACGGTCCATCACATCATTGAAAAACTGTAGCAAAACCAATATAGAATCTCGGTTGAGTGCCCAGGCCCAAATCCAAACTGATACTTGTTGAAGAAGTTAGACCTAGTCAGATAATTCATCAGTCTGTTGTAGATGCAACGCTCCATAATTTTCGAAAAAGCAGAGAGAATAGAGATAGGGCGGTAGTTTGAAAGCAGCTTGGGGTCGCTAGCTTTGTGGAGGGGTATAACCTTCGCCGACTTGAAGACAGTAGGTAAGATGCCATCTTTAAATGAAGAACTGATGATGTGTGCGATAACGCCGACATAGCAATCGACGGTCTTCTCTATGAGGTAATTTGACGACCCATCTGGACCTTCGGAGTGACCTTTTTTCATGGCTCGAACAATCTTCAGCAGTTCGTCTTCAGTGACTGGCGACAGAAACATAGAGGAGCAAGACGGTAAAGGTAGGTATTTTTTGTAATTATCCGTGACGACAGTTGAAAGGCCATAAGCTTCTTCTACGGTTGCTTCTCCAATGCATGCAAAAATTCATTTAACGTGTTGGCTACTTGTTGGGATGTTAAAGATGTTCCATCAGGCTTGGTTATGGTCTCAGGAAACGTATTAGTTTTTTGTTTATTCAGGCATTCATTTATCAGTGTTCATGTCTTCTTTGGCGATTCTTCTGCTTCTTGAAACTGCTTATGGTAGTAAGCCTGTTTAGATTTCCTGAGCAGGGTTGTCAGAGTGTTTTTATAATTCTTGAATTGCGTACCAAGTACATCAGGATTATCAATATAATGCCTGAATAGCATATTTTTATGTTCAATACTGGTTAGTAAGCCTTGGGTGATCCAAGGCTTTTTCGGGATCGCATACCTGGAGTGGTTTTTCGAAAAGGGGCAGGCAGCGTCAAAGGCAGAAGAGAATTTCTCAATAAATAGAGTAGCCATTGCACCTGGGTTGGTTTCTTCATAAACTGAAGTCCAGTCGCTACAAGTCAATTTAGCTCTCAAATTTTGTAATGATTTATCATCAATAGTCCTTCTTACTTTTATATTCGGGTTAGATTTCAGTCTATTTATTAAAAATTCACCTAGTAACATAGTGATCCGATTCATCAGTTAATACGACATAACTCGAATGGAGATTGAAATTCGTAAAAATGTTGTCAATAACTGATGGCGACTGTTCACCAATACTTGTTGGTATTCTTGTTGTTGGAACTAATCTGGCAGAAAAGCAAGTAGTTAGTAAATCTACAGTAGAGATCTTAAGTCTTGGGACTCCGAACTCACCAGTCCCAAATCTATATTAAAATCACCCATAAAAACCACTTTATGGTTCTTAAAATTCATCCGTTGGGTTAGACCATTCAACTTACGAATAAAATTTGACGTACTTGATCCCGGTGGTCGATAAAATAAGCATAAGAGTAGCTTCTCCTTACCAGACTTGATCTCAACCATTGAAAATTCAAACTCCATCTCTTGATACAAATCATTAAAATCCGTAATTTTACGGATAGGGAGATTCTGGTCAATAAACACGGCAAGTCCACCTTTCGAACGGATAGGCCTGTTTCTAGTAACTATCCTGTACCCAGATACACCAACCAAAGAACTATTACCATCACTAAGAAAAGTCTCACATAGTCCCAGAATACCAATACGATTACTATAAAGGCATGTGGATAGAAAATCTAAACTACTAAGCACTCCTCTACAATTCCAAAACGCGATACGGGAGGATTCTAACCGATTAAATGGAGAGATTTGGTCATTATTTATATATTTACTACGAGGAAAAGACTGGATAAAAAGATTAGAAGATTCATCACCAGTTGATCCTACCGATTTAAATAATTCATTTAGCTCAAGTTATTTTTTCTCAAAATCATGGAGCCGGTCCGATGTTCTCCCATTTAACAATTTTTATCATAATAATATCATACACATAAAACTCACCAAAATCAATATGAAATGATAGGCTATTGAGTAAAAGGTGGTACCTCAGATAATTTCCAGCATGCGAGGAGTGAGAAGGTTGCCGAACTAGATCCAAATTAAACAGTAGCAATACAGACATTTGGGTCTCCAATCTTGAACAACGCAACAACAAGCTTGTTTGCTGCGGAAAGAAAAAACGAGCAGAACGAGAACTTTTTTTGCACAACTAGAGCTAGACAGAAAAGAAGGAAAACATGAAAATAATCACACATAATGACAAGGCACAAAAAACACACCATGACGAGATCAATTCCAATCTCTTTTTTCACTCGCGGAATATAATAATAAATCAAAACGATGTCACAACTAATCTATTAACTAATCTGGACGCTAGACCACGAAGACGAAGCAGATCCTTTAATTTCAAGCCATATGTCTATGCCTTTTTGACGAACCCGAGAAGACGTTATTTCGCCTTTCAGTTTCATCTCACGTGATTTGGCCAATAGCTCACTTCTTTGGATATTAAGTTCAGGCGGCAAGTCTGTGCAAATAACGATACCACTGGCCTTAAGTTTACCGAAGTTTGTCATTATAGCTTGAATCTCATTTTCGGACCCAAACTATACAAGCAAAGGCTTCACTTGCTTTTGCTTACTTTTGCGTTGGCGGGAGTCAGTAATATTTGCCGAACGAGAAGCAATGCGATAGTACTTCGTTATCATTACTGGCTCATCAATTCCTAGCTTATTCACAAAAAGGTTTTTCACATTAGCTTCAGGCGTTTCATTAGATTTTTCTGCCGGTAATCCGTGAATCAACAAGTTAAGCTTTCGGTCTTTTACTTCAAAAGCAAGCAATCGTTTCTCTAGAGCTTCAGATTTAAGCTTCTGCTCCTCTAGTGTAGATTCTAGTTCAACTATTCGTGAATCACGGGTTGTTGCATCACTTTTTAACGACACAACTTCCGCCGAAATTGAGTCTAGTTTGCTGGAAAACTCCACCTGAGACGCATATATTTTGTCCAGTTTTTCTCCGAATAAATTAACAAATTTGTCGAATGACGACTGACTGACGTATGAGATCTTTAAATACTACAAAATCTGCGAAGTGAAATCTTTAGTTTATTCCATGACAAATGGTACTCTGATTACCTTAATTGGTATTTCACTTGGCAAATATCCACAAACAGGTAACACAGATGCAATTAGACAAGCGTTGAAATGCAGTTTAAATCCAGTCAACTTGTATTCCTTAGTTTCTGTCATAAATAGCTATAATCCACTTTCGATATTCACTCAATGAGAACAGAATGGCTACTGATTCCATTTAAAAGGCAGATATCTTGTTATTTTGCTACCCCAAGACCAATCTGGCTGACATTTGAAAGTGTTAATTTTATACTTTCTCTTTGGCTGCTCAATTTTGCATGCGCACGAATTTTCCTCGGTAGAGAAATCATCTGAGAGGAGGGCTGAATTTTTATGGTGGAAATTTCCTTGAGGAGGGATTATATAAGGAGGAAATTCTGAGTGGAAGGGAAGAAATTCTTAGCACTATTAATGCTTAGCTTGGCACAAATCTGGCATAAACTTCCCCTTTCTGATCTACCGGCTTTACTGGTAAAGTAAATTTTTTAACTCTAGTTTAGATCTTCTCTTCATTGGAAAAAAATAAAATTAATACAATGATAAAGGAGGTTATATTTATCTATAAATTAGTACTGTATGTCCTTTCCCAGTACATTTGGGGGTAATATGCTCTTCGTTTGGTCTTTTGCAAGGATTGCTAAAAGCAAACTCTTTGGATAAATATTTGAATGGTAAAAGGAAAAATACTTGCATGCGTAAAGGGAATTTACAGTTTTGAATGATTTTCATCCGTTGAATGGAAATTTATCCAAAACCAAACCATAATATTTGGTCAAATATTATACGTTCTCTCCAACTGAATTAAAAATTTTATTAGTTATTTATTTTCAAAAATCTGGAGCAAATTAGTCATCGAACCTGGATATCGTCCAATTTGAGACATAGCTGTCATCACTGAGCAGTCATAAAAGGTAACAAGTCTCGTGTCTAATTTGGTTCTTCAGCAAGTTAACGATGTTTGATTTTTTTTCCTGTTTTGTTTTCTTCTTCTTTTTTTTTATCTCAGTAAGTAATTGGCTATTGTTCTCAGAGCTTGTGAACCATATATACTCCTCTAATTACAGGCCAAGGAGCCTTTGGGGGGCTAGCACAGTGTATTACTGTATATGTATTGATAATGAATAAAGTCTTATCTTATCTTATCTTCCAGTACTGAGGTATTTGTTGTAGCTACTCTTGAACACGTCAAGGGAAAGGTTTTTCTGGGATTACCTCTGCCGACAATTTATTCCAAGTTGTGACCGAACGTCGAGCGAAACTCATTTTCAGATTTTCTTGACGGGGAGTACCCTGCTCAAGGTAAACCTGACATGCTGTGCTTCGACGAGTTGACCATAAGGGCTTTGCTCTGTTAGGCATGAGCTTTGATAGGTTCTGTGATGGAATGTTATACATGGACTAGCAGAAAACCAACGTTGAAGTGCTGCTGCATCAACTATGGGCTTTGATCTATCGTGTTGCCAGAGGCTGATGCACGAACTGCTCGATTTTGAATCCGTCGGTAGGGGGGGACAGTGTGGCTTTTCGGTAAACCAGCGAAAACAGGATATGCATATTTGGTGACAAGTCTCATGCACGAAATAGTGGTAGAATAGACTTATCAGGGAGGAGACTTTTGCATCTTATGATACCTCTTAGCTTCTTTGAGTAAGAGGCTCTAATTTTGCTGAGATAATCAGTCCATGAGAGATCCGAAGAAAATTTAACTCCATGTAAGCGTAGTGTATCAACTCGCGTTATTACCTCTTCTTTGGAGACGAAATCAGGATGTACCTTTTTATTGCGTGCCATAGAAATTAGGAGTCTTTTGTTTTTGATGCGTTAAAACTAGCAAGCAACGCATCTGCCCATGCGTCAATTCTCTGCAATTGAGCCTGAAGCTCCTAATGGGGTTCGCTGCGATCTTCGTCCTTAACAATTGATTTTTTGTTATCGTATCATCAGCAAAGAGGTGAGGTTTCTTCACAAGGTTGTTCCCTAGGTCGTTTATGAACATCCAAAAAAGAGTTGGTCCAACAATACTTCGTTGGGGTACTCCTGATAAGGATGGGTCTTCTTTTGATATGAAGCCGTTGAGGACAACTTGATGAACGTTGATGAAGAGAGTC
The DNA here is from genome assembly GCF_049724085.1 of Artemia sp. Qi Xiang Cuo. Lineage (NCBI taxonomy): Eukaryota > Metazoa > Arthropoda > Branchiopoda > Anostraca > Artemiidae > Artemia > Artemia sp. Qi Xiang Cuo. The sequence goes on along the minus strand of NC_142794.1, from coordinate 9,998,324 downwards.
AGCAAGCATCTCAAATAGTCAACCATCAACTCCATAGGCTTTCAGTTTACAAAAAAGTTCCTTGTGCCATACACGATCAAAGAATTTGGGATGTCAAAGGAGAGAAGGCGAATATCGTGCCCCTGAGAAAGGATCTCAATCCACTTCTGATACTGCGCAATCAAACAGTCTAATGTAGACAGTCTAACCGCTCTGCACCTACTCATAGAATTATTAGTTAAAGTAACTGTACTGGTAGTAGAAATAGTATACACAAAGCGCCTTCTGGCTAGATCAAAATCAGATACAATTTACTCTTTAATGCTTGACTTATAAATATAAGCCGCTCATGAGATATTGTTTTATCACCTTTTCTGATATCTACATTCTCACAGTTCTTCCTCATTTAGTTCCATATCCGCCTAACTGTTCCTTTGGAGTATCACCTTAATACACTTAACTTGTATAGTAGCAACAGTTGTAGTAGCAGTAGTAGCATTTGTAGCAGCATGCACATAATCACTTTGGTTTCTTTAACACCTCCTTTAACACAAGTTAAAAGTTCCAAGTTCGTACCATAAACAGTTTCTGAAGCATTGCTGATACGTCCTCTTGACAGCCTGTAAGGAGATATTGTATTCCAGTTTAGTTCAATACAGTTTATATATTCCCCCGAAATTTTCACCCTAATAACCTAGGCTTTAGTAGCCGTAGTACGATCAGTAAATGTAATAGCAGTAGTAGCAATTGCAGTGAAATTAGTAGTAGTAATCAAAGCTTTATTGGCAGTAGTAGTAGTAGCAGTAGGAGTTATAACGGTAGCCCTAGTGTGAATAGAAGCAGTTGCAATAGGATGTTAATTCCTTTGGATAGTTCCATATCCCCCGCAAAAAGCCCTGCAAGGTTCAACTTCACACACCAAACTGTTCTCAAGTTATGGCAATTTACATACAGACAGTGTGTTATGACTCAGTTCACTTTTTCCCTCAAATTTGTTTAGAAATTTCATCCTCATACCTTTAGGAACAGCTATAATAGTAGTCAAAGAAGTATTATTAGTATTAACAGTAGAAGTTTAATAGTAATTATACTAGTATTGGTAGTGGCAGCAGTATTAATGTATTGCTTTTTGTTTAATTGAACATCCCTTTCATTACATTCTGGCAGTTAAAATTTAGTATGATTTGCCACTGCTATGACATTGCTGATATGTCCGTTTTAAAACCTGTATATTAATATAATTCTATAAATATCCATCTTAATGCTCTTAACCTTAAAAGTAGTTGTTATAGGAGAAGTAGTAAATATATAAATAGTAATGGTATTGATATTAGTAGTAGCTTGCATATATTGCCTTTTGGTCAGATGATTTTTCTCTTTAAGCATTCTCTGAAAGTTCAGACTTAATGCCCAAATCCATCTTTGAGATACGCTCTTTTGACAGTGTGCGCACACTTAGTGTCTTTTGATTTAGTTCAATCTTCCCCTCAGTATTTTAAATGTAGTAGTGCAGGGGCGGCAATGGCAGCAGTAGTAGTGGTCGTAGTAGTAGTTGTAATAGCATGCAACGATTACTTTTTTGGGCAATTAGTCATCTCCCGTACCATTTCGTGAAAATTCCAAAGGAATATACTCAGTCGTTCCTGGGTTAAGTGTTTTTGATACATAGGCTTACCATAATGCCCTTTGTCTTTTTGGAAAGTCAATAACATAACCCATTAGTAAACAATTAACATGCTGCAAAATTTACAGCCCTTGCCCTGAGGGCTGTGAGGATTGACTTCCGAAAAGGCATAATTTCTGGACCTACCAACAATGTTGAAGAAAATTGAAGTCTCAAAATGTTGATTGGATCTTTGCGTTGGGAAATGAAGGGCGCAGGGGGCTGTGCCCACATCACTCTTTACTTAGGCAGTGCTATTGCACTGCCTGTATTAAATTTTTTGATATGATAAAAATAATTTATACTATTATCGAAATCGATCCACAAAACATTACTTTAAGTTAGCGTTCGACGATAGAACTGCGCCAAATGGACAGAAAATAGAAACATTTGGATTTTTAATCCGCAGTTTCGAGTAAAATTTGCATTTCGATATAAACTTCCAGTTCGATATATACCTCGCAAATGTTGTGCGTCATTTCAATATTGCACATGATGTAAAAATCGAATATCATAAATCCTTAAAATTCAACAGCAAATCGATATTTCTTCCGTAAAAATGTCCAAAATTTAAATTGTTTTTTTTGTGAGATTTTTCTAACACGCTTCTAGACATTTCAATAGACAATAAACTGTACCAGAATTAAAAAGTAACACGGTATTATAAAATGAACAAAATTGAAAATAAATAACATAAGGTAAATCATTGTACTAATGAAAACAAAAATTCTGCGAATTTTCAAAAACGAAAAGAATTGTAAGATTTGAATGAAATAAATATAAAGTCAACATGATGAGATTAATTTAAAATTAAAGAATAAATAGTCGCTTAAAAACAGAAGTTGGAGTTAACTTAATAGCTACATGTAAAAAAAATCTGATGGCTGATGCTTCCCTCTCCTTTGGGCTTTGTGGAACCTCCATTCTTCTTCAACCTTTTCTCTTTGGTTTTCTGACATTCGTCCATGTTTCACGGCTAAAAATAGAATATAATATATTAATATTTCGAGATCTCAAGAATATCTTGAAGGAGACTTCCTGAACTATTTTTCGTTGATAAGCGTATTCTTATATAGAAATAATCAAACATGAAGATGTCTAAGAATAATTCTTCGTAACCAGCTTAAGAAGTATACTTAAATACTTAAGAATAGGTTAAGGACTTAAATACTTAAGAACCTTGACTTGGAGGGTTAAAGGTGATAAGCAATATTTGTTTGCTTTTCAGAAAATTAAGGGCATATGGGTATATTTTTGAAATTAATTAAAAAAACTTTTTCCAAAAAATAAGTTTTTCAAAGAAAAGTAAAGGACTCCATTAAACAAAAAAAAAATGAGCAAAAATAAAATCCAATAATCTACCAAGCGTGAAACCACCACAAATCAGCATCGATAGATAAATGAAACCCAAAACGAAAAGAAATTACAATAATTAACCGAGTCAAACTCAAAACGAGCAGAAATTAACATAAGTTGGGCGCAAAACCCCTAAGCCTTCCCAAGGCCAAAACAAAATTTGCATTTTACTGGAAAAATATAAATGTTATTACTTTTATAACTTTAATAAATCAAATAATATTGTTATTTGGATTACTAAATATCAGTATATGTATATTAAACTGACAATGCACATTCATTTTTATTGGGTGTGAGGGGGCAGGGTGAACGACAAAAGTATAGTTATTAATGACATCAAAAGGAAGCATACTAATAAAACACAAATACTACCCTTAGATTCCATATTTTATGCTCTTTCTAAATATAACATCTTTCCCAGGCCTATATCCTAGGGCTATACCTGAACCATAAGGGAGGGGGAGAAGTTGCATTGTAAGGATATTGATCATGATATTTGTGTACAGTAATGATTCTTATAGTACTTTGGCACAATTCTCTCTTTGGCACTACCGGGCCTGGGCTTAGACCAGAACATACCAACTTCAGTAAATTTATAGTTTCTTAACTTTTTTAATTCTTTTTTTTTGCTAATTTGGTTACCCCGTTTCTTCAAGCAAATAATAAGGAACAGGATGATTTATTTAAGCGCCCTCAAAGATTACAATGGAATTTGCAAAGGAAGCATATTGAAGGATATTATAGGCAGCGCGCTAGTGCTGCCTAAATAAAGAACAATATGGGCAGAATGTGTTTTTTTTCTTCACCCGGGAACTTCCTAACAAAAAAATTGTTGTAGAAACTTTCAAAAGTATTCATCCGAATGTAACTTAGGGATGCTAGTGCCTATTTTAATAGTTAAAATGGATTAGAAGGAAACTAGCCCCCCACGCCCATTAGTCCCCCAAACACATCCAATCAAAATTTTGAGATAGCAATTTTGTTCAGCGTAGCTGATTTCCAGATAGAAAATATCTTTTTGAGGAGGATACTCCCCCACAACCCTCGGGGCAAAGGTTTTAAGTTTTGCCCTGAGGGCATATAAGAACAATGTTGGCACAATGTACCATTTATTATTTTTTTCCTTTAAAGCAGGGCCCTTCATACGGAAGGGGTCGTCGTAGAGACTTCAAAAAGGGTTCCTTCGATTGGAAATCGAGAGTTCTAGTGCCCTTTTTAATAGTCGAAACACATTGCGTCAACGCTTTGTTCAGCGTAGTTGATATCCAGATAGAAAATGTATTTTTGAGGAGGACACTCCCCCAGAAACCCTCAGGGCAAGGGTTTTAAGCTGTGCCCTGGGGGCATATAAGATTTTTATAGAAGGCGTTGTCGTAGAAACTTCAAAACAGGCTCATTCGATTAGAAATCCAAAGGGCTAGTGCCCTTTTTAATAGTCGAAAGTGATTGGAGGGCAAAAAGCCCCACCACATTCATCATTCCCCCAAAACACATCCAATAAAAACTGCAAGATAGTCATTTTGTTCAGCGTAATTGATTTCCAGATAAAAATATGTTTTTGAGGAGGACACTTCCCCACAACCCTCAGGGCATGGGTTTTAAGTTATGCCCTGGGGGCATATAAGGCTTTTCTAGAAGGCGTTGTCGTAGAAACTTAAAAACAGGATCATTCAAATGGAAATTCAAAGGGCTACTGCCCTTTTTAATAGTCGAAAGTGATTGGAGGGCAACTAGCCTCCCCTCGAACCTATCATTCCCTTAAACATATCCAATCAAAATTTTGAGATAGCCATATTGTTCAGCGTAGTTGATTTCTAGATAGAAAATACATTTTTGAGGAAGACGACTCCCTTACAACCCTCAGGGCAAGGGTTTTAAGTTATGTCCCTGAGGAAATATAAGAACGATGTTGGCACAATGTATAATTTTTTTTATGCAGGGCACTTCATACGGAAGGGGTCGTCTTAGAGACTTCAAAACAGGTTCATTCGATTGGAAATTCAAAGGGCTAGTGCCCTTTTTAATAGTTGAAAGTGATTGGAGGGCAACTAGCTCCTCCCCCATGGCCATCATTCCCCCAAAAACATCAAATTGTGAGACAGCCATTTTGTTCAGCGAAGATGATTTCAAGATAGAAAATATGTTTTTGAGGAGGATACTCACCCACATCCCTCAGGGCAAGGGTTTTAAGTTATGCCCTGGGGGCATATAAGGTTTTTATAGAATGCGTTGTCACAAAAACTTCAAAACAGGCTCATTCGATTGGAAATTCAAAGGGCTAGTGCCCTTTTTAATAGTCGAAAGTGACTGGAGGGTACCTAGCCCCCTCCCCCCCTCACGCCCATTTTTCCCCAAAACACATCCAATCAAAATTTTGAGATAGATATTTTGTTCAGCGCAGGCTAGTTGATATCCAGATAGAAAATATGTTTTTGAGGAGGAGACTCCCCCGCAACCCTCAGGGCAAAGGTTTTAAGTTATGTCCTGGGGGCATGTAAGGTTTTTATAGAAGGCGTTGTCGTAGAAACTTTAAAGCAGGCTCATTCAATTGGGAATTCAAAGAGCTAGTGCCCTTTTTAATAGTCGAAAGTGATTGGAGGGCAACTAGCCTCCCCTCAAACTCATCATTCCCCTAAACATATCCAATCAAAATTTTGAGTTAGCCATATTGTTCAGCGTAGTTGATTTCTAGATAGAAAATATATTAAAGTTTTTATAGAATGCGTTGTCATAAAAACTTCAAAACAGGCTCATTTGATTGGAAATTCAAAGGGCTAGTGCCCTTTTTAATATTCAAAAGTGACTGGAGGGTACCTAGCCCCCTCCCCCCACCACTCACGCCCATCTTTCCCCAAAACACATCCAATCAAAATTTTGAGATAGCTATTTTGTTCAGCGTAGGCTAGTTGATATCTAGATAGAAAATGTTTTTGGAGGAGGAGACTCGCCCGCAACCCTCAGGGCAAAGGTTTTAAGTTATGTCCTGGGGCCATATAAGGTTTTTATAGAAGGTGTTGTCGTAGAAACTTTAAAACAGGCTTATTCAATTGGGAATTCAAAGGGATAGTGCCCTTTTTAATAGTTGAAAGTGATTGGAGGGCAACTAGCCCCCCCCCCCACGCCCATCATTCCCCCAAACACATCCAATCAAAATTTGAGATAGCCATTTTGTTCAGCGTAGGATAGTTGATTTCCAGAAAGAAAATATTTTTTTTAGAAGGACACTTCCCCACAACCCTCAGGGCAAGTCTTTTAAGTTATAACCTGGGGGAATATAAGGTTTTTATAGAAAGTGTTGTCGTAGAAACTTCAAAACAGGCTCATTCGATTTGAAATTCAAAGGGCTAGTGCCCTTCTTAATAGTCAAAAGTGATTGGAGGGCAACTAGCCCCCCATCCCAATAATTACCCCAAACACCTCCAAACAAAATTTTGAGATAGCCATTTTTTCAGCGTATTTGATTTCCAGATATAAAATATGTTTTTGAGGAGGACACCTCCTCACAACCCTCAGGATCCGGGTTTTAATTTATGCCCTGGGGGCATATAAGGCTCTTGTAGAAGGTGTTGTCGTAGAAACTTCAAAAAAGCCTCATTCGGTTGGAAATTCAAAGGGCTAGTGCCCTTCTTAATAGTCGAAATAGGGCACCTAGTCCCTCCCCCCCTACGTCTATATTCCCCCAAACACATCCAATCAAAATTTGAGATAGCCATTTTGTTCAGCTTAGGCTAGTTGATTTCGAGATAAAAATATATTTTTGAGGAGGACACTCCCCCGCAACCCTTTGGGCAAAGGTTTTAAGTTATGCTCAGGGGGTATATAAGGTTTTTTATAGAAGGCGTTGTCGTAGAAACTTCAAAATAGGCTCATTCGATTGGAAATTCAAAGGGATAGTGCCCTTTTTAATAGTCGAAAGTGATTGGAGGGCATCTAGCCCCCCTCCCCCACGCCCATCATTCCCCAAAACACATCCAATAAAAATTTTGAGATTGCCATGTTGTTCAGCGTAGTTGATTTCCAGATAGAAACTATGTTTTCGAGGAGGATACTGCGCCACAGCCCTCAGGGCAAGGGTTTTAAATTATGCCCTGGGGACATGTAAGGTTTTTATAGAAGGCGTTGTCATAGAAACGTCAGAAAAGGGCTCACTCGATTTGCAATTCAAAGGGCTAGTGCCCTTTTTAATATTCGAAAGTGATTAGTGATATTTTTTGTTTTTGTTGTTATTTAGACCAGGGCACTTTGTATCGAAGGAGTTGTCGTGGGAACTTCGAAAAGGGCTCATTCGATAGAAAATAGAAAGGGCTGATGCCCTTTTTAAAAGTCGAAAGTGATTGGAGGGCAAATAATCCCCCTTCATTCCCACCCTCCCACGCCCACCCTCCCATTTGCCCATTATGTTTAAAAACTAAATGTTGCCTGAAGATTAAATCAAAATGCACTGTGATAATGATAATTCCCAATAAGACATTTCAGCAGTATCCCAAAAACGACTGAGGATATTATGTTCAAACTTTTGAGGCCACTTCTGCTCTTAAAATTTAACCAAATCAAAATAGCGTAAGTGTATACAAGCTATCAAAGAAAGTAAACAGATTTTTTATTGCGAATGGTATCAAGTTTTCCATTTCAGGTCAACTAGAGGAGGCATGAAACTAAATTAAACAGTACTATTTGTGTCTAGATTTTTAAAAGGGAGTAGGTTGTTAAAAATTGCGGAAAATTTTTCTCCAGCATACAAATAGCAGGTCAAACTATAAAGCCTTAAAAAACGAAAAGATTTAAAGTATTATTTTCTTTTTCCTGAAAAGACTATGTCAATATAAAGCGAACAGTAATTAATTAAAAAAAATTTTTCCACAAAATAAGGTTTTTAAAATAAATAAAGAACTCCATTAACAAAAAATGAGCATTGAGCAACCATGAACAAACTCCATTGACTCAAAACGAGCAGAAATTAACATAAGTTGGGCGCAAAACCCTTATGCCTTCCCAAAGCCAGAACAAAATTTGCACTTTGTTAAAAAAAAATATAAATGAATGTGCATTGTCATTTTAATATACATATATTGATATTTAGTAATCAAAATTTTAAAATTATTTGACTTATTAAGGTTATAAAAGTAAAAACATTTATATTTTTTTCAGTAAAGTGCAAATTTTTGTTCTGGCCTTAGGAAGGCATTGGGGTTTTGCGACAATGCTTTGTTCAACCCGACAATGCTTTCTAAAAGAACCTTACATGCACCCAAGGCATAACTCACAACCCTTGCCCTGAGGGTTTTGGGTGGTTGTCATTCTCAATGAGCTAATTTCCAGAACTTTCAACTTTGTTGAACAAAATAGCTATCTCAAAATTTTGATTGGTTATGTTTGGGGAAAAGGTGGGCGGCAGAGGGGGGTTAGTTGCTCTCCAATCATTTTTGACTATTAAAAAAGGCACTAGCCCTTTGAATTTCCTATCGAATGAGCCCTTTTTGAAGTTTCTACGACAAGGCTTTCTATAAAAACCTTATATGCCGCCAGGACATAACTTAAAACCCTTGCCCTGTGGGCTGTGGGGGAGTATCCTCGTCAAAAACATAATTTTTTATCTGGAAATTGACTACCACGAACAAAATGACCATCTCAAATTTTTTTTTATGTGTTTGGAGAAATGGTGGGCGTGGAAGGGGTGATAGTTGCCTTCCAATCACTTTCAACTATTAAAAAGAGCACTAGCTATTCCTATTTCCAATCGAGTGAGCCGTTTCCGAAGTTTCTACGACAACTCCTTCGATTCGATGCCCTGGTATGGAAAAAAATAATACACTGTGCCAACATCGTTCGATACTTAGCCAGCGCTATTGCTCCACCTATAATAATACTTTAAATTACTTTTGAAGGACCAAAGTAAGCTCTTACGTCTCGGCTCTTCCGGAAGCAAGAGCTTGGAGTTCATTTTCAAAGGAACAAAATCAGTATCAAACAATTCGTGGTAACGAACTGTAAGTAAGGATCGACCCGGCTCATTAGTAACCGAAGCTCTAAAGTACGAAGTATTGATACCAATAGATAGATCAAAAGAGTAGGATACATCAATGTCTTTTTGGGGTAATTTGATCAACCCAGTGGTCCTATAATATATCGCAAGAGGGCTCATTCGAACAAGAGTTAAAAGTTCTAGTGCTCTTTTTAAGTGACCAAAATGTTGGGGTGCAACTAGGCCCCCTCCCACGCTCATTTTTTCCTCCAAGTCACCAAATCAAAATTTTGAGACAGCTGTATTGTTTGGCATAGTCGTAACATTTAATAACTATGTCTTTGGGGATAATTCAATCCTCCACAGTCCTCGGGGGAAGGGCTGCAAGTTATAATCTTTGCCCATTGTTTACATACAGTATTGATTATTGGGCAGTATAAAGACGTTTTCAGGTGGTATTGTTTCTGGTTGGGGGGGGGGGAGTTATCTGGGGTTACGTGGGAGGATCTTTCCATGGAGGAAGTTTTCAAGAGGTAAGGGATATTTCTATGAAGGGGGCACCGAATATCCTAGTACTATTTAAAAAACGATCAGAAATTTAAAAAAAACAAGTTTTTTCAACTGAAAGTAAGGAGCAACATTAAAACTTATAGTGAACAGAAGTTATCACGTAGGCCTATATGAGGCGGATTGGCCCTTAAGTTTTTTTTCCTATAATAACCTCTTAAAAAAAAGTCATTTTTTATATATACATTACAGGCCTATCAAGAATTTTTTTAACTTCTCGCCTGACTCTGTGTAATATTATTTCCATTTTTCTTCCATTTTGATGTTGTTTTCCTTCCCTCTCCCCCCCCCTCTCCCTGTCTTCAACCTGGCAGCAAAACATACTTTATAGGAAAAGAAAAACTTTGTCGATCTGATTACACAAGTCTATGAAATCCAAGCTACTGAACGTTTTCTGAGATGTGGCACAGATTAGATTATGTAGGTGTTGAGATTTTTCAATGGGAGCTGGCGTTTACCCCTCCCCTGTAAAACACCTCCACGGAAATCACCCCCTGGAAATACCCCTCCCCCCACATAGAGAATATATCCCCTTTTTATTTCACCTTTTGTTATAACCCATAAGGTTTAATCGGTTGTAATGAATTACTGCAGTGGGAGCTGGTGTTTACCCCCTCCTTCCAAAAATATTCCCTCGGAAAACACTCATCTGCGGAAAATACCCCAAAATTTTGACGGGATACCTCTAGGGAAAAGAGGAAGGGGGAGGAGGTTGGTTGTCCTTTGATCATTTTGACTCTCAAAAAAGAACTATAAGTTTCAATATCCAATCAAATGAGCACTCTGCAAAGTTAGCCTAATACGACCATCCCTTCCACTGAAACCTCATATGCTAAAAATGAGTAACTTGCATCTGCTACAACCCTTGCCCCAAGGGCTATATTGAACAAGATGGCTATTTCAAAGTTTTGATAGGAAGCATTTGGGGAAAAAGAGGCGGGGAATGATTTCCTTTTGATCACTTTCGACTCTTTAAAAGGGCCCAAGAAATTTCCATTTCCCATTGAATGAGCCTCCTTAAAAGCTTATGCGACAAAACCTTCCATAAGAATTTTATATGCTGACAATGGGCAACTAGCAGAGCTTATAGTGCTTTCTCTGAGGGCTGGGGGGAGGGGGTTCAAATCCAGACCCATTGTTATTTGACATTTCAAATATTATGAGCAAAATGACCAACTCAAAATTTTGATCAGAAGTGCTTAGAAAACAAGGGTGTGTGAGGGGTGGCTTGTTACCGTCCGGTTACTATTGACTTTTGAAAATAGGGCTAGAACTTTCAATTTCAAATGATCCTCCTTCTAGATTTAGACGGTCAAAACTTCTATCAAGCCTTATATTCCCCAAGGATATAACTTAAAGCCCGTACCCCCAGACTCTGTGGGGCTGTGTTAATCCCGGAGGCATTGCCATATAATCATTGGATGATTTTGGACAAAATGACTATCTCAAAATTGCCATCTGATTCATTTGGTGAAGAAAAAGCATCAAGGGGGGGTGCTATTTGCCCTCCGATCATTTTTTACTCCTTAAAAGGGAATCAAAACTTCCAGTTTCTAATAAAATAATCATCTTCCGAAGTTTATACAGACACCTTTTCTACACAAGCCTTATATGCTCCCGAACATAACTTCAAACCCTTGGCCGTGGGCTCTGAAGGTTGTATCCACCCCGAAAGTATTGTTTGTAATCTTTGAACTATTTTGAACAGATTGGCTATTTTCAAACTTTGATAGGATGTATTTGGGGAAAAAAGTGGGCGAAGAACGGGGGGAGTGGCAGGAGATGGTTACCCTCTGATCACTGTCGATTCTTAAAAAGGGGACAAGAGATTTTTATGTCCAATTGGGTGAGCCTCCTCCGAAGTTGATACGACCATACTATCCCTAGAAACTTTATAAGTCAATAATTAGCAGCAAGCATAACTTACAGCCCTTTCTATCAGGACATAGGGGGTTTCAAACCCAGAGCCGTAGTTTTTTGACATTTAGACCATTTTGAACCAAAAGACTAACTCAAAATTTTGATAGAGGTATTTAAAAAAAGGGCGTGTGGGGGTTGGCTTGTTGTCCTATCATTAATCTTGGGTTTTAGAAATGGAGCTAGAACTTTTAATTTCCATTTACATTAGCCTCCTCCAAGATTTATGTGACCACCCTGTCTATCAAACCTTATATGCTCCCTGGTTATACGCTAGCTGCCGTTGATCACTTTTGATTCTTTAAAAGTAAAATCAAAATTTTAATTTCCAATCGAATGAGCATACTCAAAAGTTTATGGGGCAGCCTTTTTCATACGAACTTCATGTGTCAACGAGCATAACTTACAACCCTTTTCCCCGGCCTCTGAATGTTTATCAAGCCAAAGACATTTTATATAATCTTTGGACTATTTTTAACGAAATGGCGATCTCAAATTTTTGGTCAAATGAATTTGAAGAAAACAGGGTGCAGGGGCCTGTTGTTTCCTGATCACTTTTGACTATTAAAATACTAAACAGGCATTAAAATTGTTTTTTCTATATTTCTAACAAGGACATTGGCTTAAGAGACTTGAAAAGAGTAAGGGAATCGGAGTTTTACTCCGTTTGAGATGCAAGGACTCAAAGTTTAATATCCAGAAAATTAAAAAGATAATTATAATCTGCCAAGATAGATGTGGTGTTGTATATCAAGTGTCCAGACTATTCAAGACCAAATTAGAGAACGTAGATGGCGATAAAATGTAAAATCATCTATCCAATGCAAATTGCAAATTTTAGTGGAAGCGAATACAGTATTCTGCTTCAAAATGGCATATTAGCTCCAAAAAGGATAATACATTACAATTTTATATTACTAATTTAAGATTACTGGATAATAATCACACAAATGTCCAAGGATTTACCGCGAGTCTTTGGTTGATTTAAAGACAAACAATGGATCCCAGGCTAAAGCAAAACCCGCCTTAAAAGATGTAAAAAGAATTAGAAATTGTCATTTGATTTACTGAAATAAATGAGCCTAACAGACAGAGAAAAACGCAGAAAATGAAAATAAACAATTTCCTTCAGCAATTACATTTTTTTTCAATACTACTAACGATCTCCTTACAAATACCTGCCATCTAATATTATAATGGACTTATTCATTTTACCAGTCATGACAATGAAAATGATATTTAAGCTCGTCTAAGGTAGAGATTTCCTCGACTTTAGATGGCTTTCTTAAGCAATGCTGCAGCGTCATGTTCAGGCATTTTTAAATTTGTAAATGATTCATAAAATAATTTCATAAAGAGACATTCCCAAAAGAAGAAGCTTTTTTAAAGCCTAAGCAAGGTTGAGAAGATTGTGGCGGCTCTCCCATTGGAATGTTCACTTGAAAAAAAACCTAAATGAATGAAAATCCATTATTGTGTGTCTGCTCTGCAGTGGCCTAATATTGCCCTTATCTAATGCCTTAGACTTTTCACACTGCGTTTAAATGAGTGAGCCATTACGCCATAACTGGTCTTTGCTGAAATTTCACAAACAAAAACTTGAAAATTATTTTTAGTATCTTTTATTTTATAATGCTTTCACCTGTATTTTTTTTATTATTCAGCAGTAAAGACGGTTAAGCAGAGGCCTCGATCGAAATATTTACATATTTTTCTTCGATTTTTTACTGGCTGGTATTATCCTCGTTCTCTCTTCTTTACGGCTCTTTCGTTTTGTCATGATTAGCCAGTAGGATCTCAGAAATGACTTCAGTCTGCTATCAAACAATCAATAAATTAAAAAGGTGATCAGGAATCAAAATATATAGTCTCATCAAACATACACACAACAAGTACATAAATGAAAATATAAATCATAAAGTGAGTAATAATTATAATGCATACCAAGTCATATACACACCAACACAAATTACAAACAAACAGGGGTTTGGCTATTTAGCCTTCACTACCTGTAAACCCAAAACCCTTCTTAGGGCTAATAATGATGCCTGGGGATTTACAGAATCCCCCTCACGATTCAAATATAAGAAAAGAAAGCCAAATCAAAGTAAAAAAATTAATTAAAGTGGATAGCCCCTCCCCTGCAGGTGCAATTTCATCCTCTTCCTTCAGCCATGGTACTAATGTCAGCTACCTCAGTTGCCACTGCCCTCTCCAAATGGCTCTGCATGATATTTTTAAGGGCTATTTCGTCGTTTTTGGGAATCGAGAAATATGTGGATTTTGGACAATGTGATCAGTTCTTCAAAACTTTGACAGAAACTAAAACTAAAATTACTCCAACTGTTAAGATGACTTGAAAAAAGTAATGAAAAAAAGAATTAACGTTTAATATGTAATGATTTTAAATCTTTTAAATTTCTGCAGTTCAAGGTTCCAAATTTTATTTATATATATATATATATATATATATATATATATATATATATATATATATATATATATATATATATATATATATATATATATATATATATATATATATATATATATATATATATATATATATATATATATATATATATATATTTGTTATATAGTTTTTCTTATATAAGATAATTTATATTTTATAATTAAAAAAATATATAATTTTAAAATAGTCGTCTATTGCTCTTCTCTTCCCCTTCCTTGTCCTTCCTTCACCACTAAGGTAGCCATTGGTGTTTCAGATGGAAGACAAGTGCCTAAATCTGGTGTTTTTACTATTTTGCAAAGTCCACTCACACCAAAATTTTTGAAATGGCTTGGTCATTTGTTTCCCTGTTCTTACTTACACTTACTTGAATGTAAGAATATCCGGTAAAAATTTATCGTATAAGAGAAAATTTTCTAATAGTTAAGTACTATCATGAGAAATAGAATAGACTGCTAAAACAATGTAATTCTTACTTTATATCATGCAGCATGCTTCTATTAAACATATTATCATGTTTCTCCATTGTCTACTATATTTATAAATCATTCTTATTGATATCTTAAGTTCCTTTGCAATCAGATAAAGCGAAAGCTTTTGACGGATCTTGTATGTCAGATTCAGATTCAATCAGGTTTTATTTTAAAAAGAAAACGGAATAAATTAAATGAAATGACACTGCTTTGTGACACAATCGACGTTGAGACCCATAAACGTAAAGATACGTCACTATAATGCAGAATGGCTCTCACTTCAATCCTCAAGACAACCACACGCCTCCTCAACATTTACTTATTAATATCTTAACTATAGGGTTCCTGTCACACTCCCCGGAAGCTCAATCACCTCATCTATTTAACTACAAAAAAATTAAATTCTAAACTTATTTAAATCCGAATTAAATTCTAGCTATTTGACCCTTCACTAAATAATTCTTTAAATTATTTTTGAAGGACTAAAATTAGCTCATACTTCTCAGATCTTCCGGCAGCAAGAGCTCGGGCCTCATTGTCAAAAGAAAAAAATTAATATTATATTAGGAAAAAACCTTTATTGGGAAATGGAAGGGTACAACTTTTTCTTATTAAAATCTTTTGGTAAAATTTAACCTTCATTTCTACCAAGACCTCACTATACTCAAGCCGTTAAATTTTATTCATATTTGGCCAAAATCCAAGCAAACTAACCAGAAAAGGGGTGTAGATTGGGGAGTGTAAGCCCCCCAATACTTTGAGAGACAAATTTTTTCGGATCTTCATTTTAAAAATAGAAATAAAGTGCCCCTTTACTGTAAGAGGCTTCAGATCCAATCCTTTCCGAAAATTTAGAGATGTTTACATGTATCCTAACAAATGTTGTTATATATTTGGCCAAAATCTGGGCAAATTCACCAGAACAGGGCTGCATTTTGGGGCGAATATGCCCCCCAATACTTTGAGAAACAACTTTTTTTGCATCTTCTTTTTAAAAATAAAAAATAATCCTTACCCTTCCTTTTTCATTTTCATGAATTAGTGACCCTATACTGGAAGGGTCTTCAGATCCAATCCTCTCCGAAAATTTAGAGATTTTTACATGTATCGTAACAAAGTGGTAATTTTATAGTTTTGGTATTATTTTGCTAGGTAAACACACAACTTTAAGCGTCTTTCTATGCTCTTTCAAAAATATACTTCAAGTTGCTTCCTTTGCAAATTCCATTATATGTTCTTGGGGGCGCTTAAATAAATCATCCTCTTCCTTATTATTTGCTTGAAGAAACTGGGTGCTCAAAATGGCAAAAAAAAAGAATTTAAAAAATCAAAAAAACTAAAATTTACCCAAGCCGGTATGTTCTGGTCTAACCCCAGGCCCGGTGGTGCCAAAGAAGGAATGGTATTTGCCCCTCCTAGATTTCAAAAAAATTCTTTTTCGTAATTTTATTGAAAAATCTATTTTTTGGTATTTTCGTTGAAAACATTAAAAATTGTCTTGTAAATTCGCAGTGGTTGGCCCCGTCGAAAGGGAACTTGTTAATAAAAGTAGTACTATTAAAGTCCTTACTGTATACAAATATAATGATCAATTTCCTTACAATGCAGCTCCTCCCCCTTCCTTACAAGTTAAATATAGCCCTAGGACATATGCCTGGGAAAAATATTATATTTGGAAAGAGAATAAAATAAGGAATCTAACGGTTGTATGTGTATTATATTAGCATGCTCCCTTTTGATGCCGTAAATGACAATACTTTTGTCGTCCCCCCCACCCGAAAAAAAACCTCCCTATATGTCCGTGAATTGGTGTAACTGTCTAACCCATTTCCCTTCAAAAACTTTAAGATGTTCCGATGAATAAATCTATTTCTTCAACTCTTTCCTATATATCCTAATAAAATAAAGTCATTATACACATATACATTACAGGCCTATCAAAAATGTTCTTACATTCTCGCCTGAACTTGGACATAAACGAATTTTCTTCCATTCTTTGATTTCTCATACTCCACTACTCTAATTTTGTGTCTCAGATAGAAATAAAATATTTTATTATTTTATATCCACGGCAGTTATCTAAATACACTACTACTCTGCGTGACTCTTTGCCAGTATGGCAAGGTGTCTGACATGAGATTAAATGAAAAAAAAAACTGAGTTTTTTCAACTGAAAGTAAGGAGCAACATTAAAAATTAAAACAAACTGAAATTATTACGTATATGAGGGGGCTCGCCCCCTAGTCAACACCTCGCCCTTTACGCTAAAGTTTTTTTAGTGCTTACAAAAGAGCAATCTATTCTAATTAACCGGCCTTTGTGATTCAGGGGTTTGTGATTCGAACAAAATTTAAACTGTAGCGCAAAGAGCGAGGTATTGACTAGGGGTAAACTCCCTAATACACTTAATAAAAACATACAAATATAGGAGTTCGTTACGTAAGTTAAATTGTATGTTACGTCAGAAAAAAAATTCGAGAAAGGCATACAATTAATATGCAAATTCCATTCTAATTGTTCACATACGGTGAGCCAAAATCAAAGCTGCATTAATTCAAAAACATTCAGAAATTAAATTAAAAAAAACAAGTTGTTTTAACTGAAAGTAAAGAGCGACATTAAGACTTAAAACGAACAAAAATTATTCCGTATATGAAAGGGGTTGTCCCCTCTTTAACACCTTGCTCTTTACGCTAAAGTTAGACTCTTTCTCACAACTCTATTTTTAAAAAAATAAAAACTTTAGCGTAAAGAGCGAGGCGTTGAGGAGGGGACAGCCCCTTTCATATACAGAATAATTTATGTTCGTCTTAAGTTTTAATGTCGCTCCATACTTTCAGTTAAAAAAACGTGTTTTTTTTTATTTATTTCTGAATTTTATTATCCCCTAGTCAATACCTCGCTCTTTGCGCTAAAGTTCTAATTTTTTTCGAATCACGAACCCCTGAATCACAAAGGCCGGTTAATTAGAATAGATTGCTCTTTTGAAAGTACTAAAAAAAATTTAGCGTAAAGGGCGAGGTGTTGACTAGGGGTCGAACCCCATCATATACGTAATAATTTCTGTTTGTCTTAAGTTTTAATGTTGCTCCTTACTTTCAGTTGATAAAACAGTTTTTTTATATTTAATTTCTGATCGTTTTTTAATAATGCTGGGAAATCCGGTTCCCAGTTCACAAAAATGTCCCTTCCCCCAAGCAAACATCCTCCTTGGCAAGATCCTCCCCTGCCAAAAAAAATCCATCCTGAAAAGTCTGTATACTTCCCATTAACCAATACTATATGTAAGCTATGGGTAAAGTTCATAACTTGAAGCCGTTCCCCCGGGAACTGTGGGGGATTATGTCAGCCTCAAAGACATTTATTATATTTTCGACTATGCTGAACAAAATGGCTATCTCAAAATTTTGATTGGGTGACTTCAGGAAAAAAATGAGCTTAAGAGGGGGTCAAGCTGCCCTCCAATTTTTTGGTCATTTAAAAAGGGCACTAGAACTTTTAATTTTCGTTCAGATGAGCCCTCTAACGATATTTTAGGACTTCTGGATAGATACAATTACCTATCAAAAATGTTCATACATTCTCGCCTGAACTTGGACATAAACGAATTTTCTTCCATTCTTTGATTTCTCATACTCCACTACTCTAAGTTTGTGTCTCAGATCAAAATAAAATATTTTATTATTTTATATCCACGGCAGTTATCTAAATACACTGCTACTCTGCTTGACTCTGCCAGTATGGCAAGGTGTCTGATATGAGATTAAATGAAAAAAAACTGAGTTTTTTCAACTGAAAGTAAGGAGCAACATTAAAAATTAAAACAAACTGAAATTATTACGTATATGAGGGGGTACCCCCACTAGTCAACACCTCACCGTTTATACTAAAGTTTTTTTAGTACTTTCAAAAGAGCTATCTATTCTAATTAACCGGCCTTTGTGATTCAGGGGTTTGTGATTTAAACAAAATTTGAAATGTAGCGCAAAGAGCTAGTCATTGACTAGGAACTCCCTAACATATTTAATAAAAACATACAAATATAGAAGGTTGTTACGTAATTGAAATCGTAAGTTACGCCGTAAAAAAAATTTGAGAAAGGCATACAATTTATATACAAATTGTATTCTAATTGTTCACATACGGTGAGCCGAAATCAAAGCTGCATTAATTCAAAAACCTTCAGAAATTAAATTAAAAAAAAACAAGTTGTTTTAACTGAAAGTAAGGAGCGACATTAAGACTTAAAACGAACAAAAATTATTCCATATATGAAAGGTGTTGTCCCCTCTTTAACACCTCGCTCTTGACGCTAAAGTTTGACTCTTTCTCGCAACTCTAATTTAAAAAAAATAAAAACTCTAGCGTAAAGAGCGAGTCGCTGAGGGGGAAGGGACATCCCCTTTCATATACCGAGTAATTTCTGTTCGTTTTAAGTTTTAATGTTGCTCCATACTTTCATTTAAAAAAACTTGTTTTTTTTTATTTAATTTCTAAATTTTACTATCCCCTAGTCAAGACCTCGCTCTTTGCGCTGAAGTTCTAATTTTTTTCGAGTCACGAACCCCTGAATCACAAAGGTCGGTTAATTAGAATAAATTACTCTTTTGAAAGTACTTAAAAAATTTAGTGTAAAGGGCGAGGTGTTGACTAGGGGTCAAACCCCATCATATACGTAATAATTTCTGTTTGTCTTAAGTTTTAATGTTGCTCCTTACTTTCAGTTGATAAAACAGTTTTTTTATATTTAATTTCTGATCGTTTTTTAATAATGCTGGGAAATCCGGTTCCCAGTTCACAAAAATGTCCCTTCCCCAAACCCAAAGCCAAAGTTGTTTGACTTGTCAACTATTATGAGCAAAATGGCAAACTCAAAATATTGATGAGAAATGCTTAGAAAAAAACGGTTTTTGGGGGGAGGCTTGTTGTAGTCCGATTACTAATGAATTTTAAAATAGAGCTAGAACTTTCAATTTCCAATCAAATAAACTTCCTTCAAGATTCAGACGATCAACCCTTTTATCAAACCTTATATAACCCCCTGGATATAACTTAAAACCCGTACCCCCAGGCTCTGTGGTGGCGTAATAACCCCTGTGGCATCACTGTATGATCATTGGACGATTTTGAACAAAATGACCATCTCAATATTGTGATCGGATTAATTTTGGGGAGAGATTGCATGGGAGGGGAAGCTATTTAGCCTCCTATTTCTTTTGAATTCTTAACAGGGAAATAAACCTTCCAGTTTTCAATGAAATGAGCATCTTCCAAAGTTTATACGGACACCTTGTTATTGCAAACCTTATATGGTCCAGGATACAACTTGAAACCTTTGCTCGTTGGCTCTGAAGGTTGTATCAGTGCCTAAGGTATTGATTATAATATTTGAAATATTTTGTACAGATTGGCCATTTTCAAATTTTGATAAGATGTGTTTTGGTAAAAAAAGGGAAGAAGAAAGGGGAGTGCTCACCCTCAGATAATTCTCGACTCTTAAATAGAAACAGGAAATTTTGATTTCCAATTCAATGATCCTCCTCCAAAGTTGATGTGACCAAACCTTCCATAAAAACTTTATTAGTTAGCAATTAGCAGCTAGCATAACTTACAGCCCTTTCTACAGGGTGAGAGGTTTCAAACCCAGAGCCATAGTTATTTGACATTTGGAACATTTTACATCAAATGACTAACTCTGAATCTTGATCGAAAGTGTTGAAGAAACAAGGGTTTGAGGGGGGTGGCTGGTTGCCCTATGATTACTCTTAAATCTTAGAAATGTAGATAGAACTTTTAATTTACAATCATATTAGCCAACTCCCAGACTTATGCGACCAGCCCTTATGCCAAACATTATATACTCACTGGTTATAAGTTATAACCAATTATCCTGGGTTTTGTGGGATTATGTTAACCCTAGAGGCATGGCTTTATGATCTCTGGGCAATTTTGAACAAAATGACTATCTCAAATCTTCTATAGGATGCATTTGAGAAATAAAGGGTATGGCGGGAATTTTGTAATTGGATGAGTATACTCAAAAGTTTATGTGGCAACCTTTTTTATATGAACCTTATAAGTCCCCAACCATAATTTACCAATCTTTCCCCCCGGCCTCTGAGTGTTTAGAGGCCGGACCAACTGCATTTTATATAATCATTGGACTATTTTAAAAAAAATGGCTATCTCAAATTTTTGGTCAAATGAATTCGAGGAAAACAGGGCTCAGGGACCTGTTGTTTTCTGATCACTTTTGACTCTTAAAATGCTGAACAGGGACTCAAATTATTTTTCTACACTCTAACAAGGACACTGTCTTAAGAGACTTTAAAAGAGTAAGGGACTCGGAGTTTTTACTCCGTTTGTACTCAAAGTTTAATATCCAGGAAATTGAAAAGAAACTTATAAGCACCCAAGACAGATTTGGCGTTATATATCATGTGTCCAGACTTTTTAAGACCAAATTGAAAAGACCACTTTTTAAGACCACTTGAAAAAAGCCTAAAAGAATGAAAATCCATAATATTGTGAATCTGCCCTCCGCTGTCCTAATATTGCCCCTTATCTACTGCCTTAGACTTTTCACAATGTCCTTAAATGGGCAAGCCATAACACTATCAACTTAAAAAGACATGTTGTTTTAACTGAAAGTAAGGAGCGACATTAAAAAATAAAACGCACAGAAATTATTCCGTATATGAAAGAGGCTGTCCCCTCCTCAACTCCTCGCTCTTTACGCTAAAGTTTTTCATTGTTTGAAAAAAATAGAGTTGTGAGAAAGTCAAACTTTAGCGTAAAGAGCGCGGCGTTGATGTGGGGACAGCCCCTTTCATATACGGAATAATTTCTGTTCGTTTTAAATTTTAATGTCGCTCCTTACTTTCAGTTAAAAAAACCTCTTTTTTTAGTTAATTTCTGAACATTTTTGAATTAATGCAGCTTTGATTTTGGCTCACAGTACATGAATAATTAAAACGAAATTCGCATATTAATTTTCCTTTTTTTGGCTAATTGGCTTTCTCGAAATTTTGTTCTGACGTAACTTATGAATTAACTTACGTAAAGAATTTCTATAATTGTATTTTTTTATTACATATATTAGGGAGTTCGCCCCCTAGTCAATACCTTGCTCTTTATGCTAAAGTTCGAATTTTGTTCGAATCACACACCCCTGAATCACAAAGGCGGGTTAATTATAATAGATAGGTTAATTAGATTTTGGCTCGCCGTACATGAATAATAAAAACGAAATTTGCATATTTATTTTCCTTTTTTGGCTAATTGGCTTTCTCGAAATTTTGTTCTGACGTAACTTACGAATTAACTTACGTAACGAATTTCTAAATTCGGATATTTTTATTACGTATAGTAGGGAGTTTGCTCCCTAGTCAATACCTAATTCTTTACGCTAAAGTACGAATTTTGTTCGCTAAATTTCGCATATTAATTTTCCTTTTTTGGCTTATTGGCTTTCTCGAAATTTTGTTCTGACGTAACTTACGAATTTCTATATTCCTATGTTTTTATTACGTATATCCCTCATATACGTAATAATTTCTGATCGTTAAGTTCTAATGTTGCTTCTTACTTTCAGTTGAAAAAACTGTTTTTTTTATTTAATTTCTGATCGTTTTTTAAATAATGCTGGGAAATCCGGCGCCCCCTTCATAGAAATGTCCATTACCCCAAGGAAACATCCTCCACGGAAAGATTTAACAAATAAAAACTTAGTGTGGTAAGACGCAAAACAGCCAGTTCACAGGGTGACGCCAGATTTCTCACAGTAGCTCAGTAGTTTTTTTCTTGCAGTTTTCGCCTTGGCATCGTCACTGATTTTTGCGCTTCACTAGGATGTGCCCTATTCTATCATATCGGGTGCTGAGTAGTGGCACAGAAACTGGTCTTCCTTCTAACATTGAAGGCCTTGGTTCCCCCTTCCGTAATTGGTTATCAGAATGTATCGTTTTAATTCCCCTCTAAAATCTACTAGTGTCATTTCCTTTTCTTTGTCAACCACCATATTGAATAGTGTACAAGCATTGACGACAGCCATGTCTAACAGGCGCACGAAAAGAGCCCAATACCAATTCTTTCCTCTAATAGACACAGCATACTTGCTGACAAGTCAGTCACGTAGATCAACTCCACTCATGTACCGGTTGTATTGCCTGAGTGGATGCGGCTGCTGCACTGCCGTTTTTACCATCTGTCCCTTAACTCTTCGTTCAACCGGTTTTATTGGATCTAGGCTGAGATGGTTGGATGCAACAGAGACAACGTTATTGTCCTGCCATTTTACGACCAATATATTGTTGACTGCATCAAACCGATAATCATAGGCTCCACGTTGCTCCCTCTTAAAATCCTTGCTTGAAGGGAGAGGGCACCTTGCCAATCGGTTTTCTCCAACCGTCCCAGTCGCTCGAAATCCAGCTCCTTTCAGATCACACAAAAGCTGATGACTTGTAAAGAAATTGTCAAAATATACCTCGTGGCTGTTGCGACACGTATTTTGTTAGCTGATGTAGTGAAGTCAAAGTTTTCCTTATACGTCGCATATCTAACCTTTTCACGAGAAATGAGGCAAAAGAATTTATCGTCTAGAAACAAAGCCAAAACCTCTACTGGTGTTTTTCCTTCTATTGCTCCTCAGGCTTTCTCAAGACATTTCGGCTTCACGGCTTTGAACTGCCTCTTCTGTGGCCCACCTCTCGAAGTTGATGCACCCTTATCTTCTGTGAGGATGATGTTGTCGATGTCTTCAAATTGTTCTTCTTCGAGTGGACCTGGTCTGAAATCTACTTCTACAGTTCCCGGGACATCATTTACAATCGGAGCCGCCGTGTCGTCGTCATTTCCTTCATATTCATCAGATGCTTGATTGGGATTAGGAGGCAGGACAACAACCTGAATATCTTCACATGCAAATTTTTCGTCTTCTAGGAGGTCTAGAGCTTTGCTAAGTGAAATGCAGGGGTTTCTTGTCTTTATTTTCAGAAATCTCGAAGACGAAGAAAAATGTATAGAAAAATTTAAAGATATTTTTTCCATGGCGAATAAAGGATGATAAAGAACCCACATTATTATTGTTACTTTTACTTATACCTGATCAAATGGGGAAAAAACGGATTACAATAATAAGAGAAAACAAGAAAAACAGACATGGATATCACAAGTAAACTAAACGTATAGGTGAACACTCGGAAGAAAATTGCAGAGAGAATTATGACTGAAACCAGAAAAAGCGTAGTTCCCCAAGTTGTCACAACAAAGAATCAACCAAAGAATTTCATTAAATTTTTTTTTATCTCAAGTGAAATTAGCAATAAAAACCTAATCCTTGAAATTTCACGTACAAAAAGCAACCCTTACATTCCACTGTCCTATAAATATGACATCAACGTAAAAAGAAGTAAAACTTTACTTACTTGTCAGGTCTGTTTTTATTCAGGAAACGGTTAAATATACAGTTGTCCAACTGCTATCAAAGTCACTACTGTCTGGGGGAGCTCTAACTATTTTTTACTGAATTTTGAAAACTACCGTTGTGCAATTATGCTAATTATGACCTCAATAACACCACTGATCTGATATTGAATGATCAACTGACCTAGAAAAATTAACCTAGATAGCTTGTTCATCAGGGACGCCTTTATCACTAAAAGCAAATTGTTTTCAGTGTAAATTTAGCCACAAAAAATTAAAACCAGCTGTCCTATAAATAGGACAGTGGGCCGTAACGGGTTAAAAAGGGCACTAGAACTTTTAATTTCCGTCCAAATGAGCCCTCTGACGATATTCTAGGACTACTGGATCGATACAATCATCCCTGGGGAAACACATTAAAAAACAACAACAAATAAACATGCATCCGTGATCTTTCTTCTGCAGAAAATACAAAATTCCACATTTTTACAGATAGGAGCGTGAAACTTCTACAGTAGGGTTCTCTGATACGCTGAATCCGATGGTGTGATTTCATTAAAGTTCTATGACTTTTAAGGGGTGTTTCCCCCTGTTTTCGAAAATAAGTCAAATTTTCTCAGGCGCATAACTTTTAGTGGGTAAAGCTAAACTTGATGAAACTTATATATTTGAAATCAGCATAAAAATCTGATTTAAACAATCAATAAAAAATGTCTCATCAAACATACACACAACAGTTATATAGATGAAAAAAAAAATCATGAAGCGAGTAAAAATTAAAATGCAGACCAAGTCAAATACACACCAACAGAAATCACAAACGAACAGGAGTTTGGCTATTTACACCTGCAAATTAATAAGAAAGTGTTTTTTTTATTAATTTTTGATACTGAGTCATCAATTAAAAGACTTGCAATTTACCTAGTAGCTGAGTTTGTTCTATGCATAATAATTTTTGATACTCAGTCATCAATTAAAGATACGGAATTTACCTAGTAGTTGAGTTTTTTCTATGCAAACGTCTTTTCTTATCAATTTTTGATACTCACTCATCAATTAAAAGACATGGAGTTTACTAAGTAGCTGATTTCGTTCTATGCTAAAGGGCTTTTTTATTAGTTTCTGATGCTCACTCATCAATTGAAACACTTGGAATTTACCAAGTAGTTGAGTTGGTTCTATGCAAAAGCGTTTTCTTAATAATTTTTGATGCTCACCCATCAATTAAAAGGCATGGAATTTACTAAGTAGCTGAGTTTGTTCTATGCAAAAGTGTTTTCTTATTAGTTTTGATACTCAGTCATAAATTAAAAGACTTGGAATATGCCAAGTAGGCGAGTTTGTTCTATGCAAATGTGTTTTCTAATTGAATTTTGATACTCACTCACCAATTAAAAGATTTGGAATTTACCAAGTAGTTGAGTTTGTTCTATGCAAAAGTGCTTTTTTATTAATTTTTGATACTTGGAAAGACTCGACAATTGAAAGACTTAGAATTTACCAAGTAGCTGAGTTTGTTCTATTCAAATTTGTTTTTTATTATTAATTTTTGATACTCACTCACCAATTAAAAGACTTAGAATTTACCAAGTAAGTGAATTTCTTCTACACAAAAACAATTTTTTTTTTTTGTTAACTTTCCTAAGAAAAAATCAGTTAACATAATGTGACCGAAGTTAAAAATCAATAGTTTTAGTGAAAATAAAGAAGTTAGTATACAGACAGGAAAACAAAAACGGCACCATCTATGACTGCAAATTAATATATTGACTTACTGACTTAAGGCTCCTGCCACGTCGAGGGTGACGTAGAGAGTTTCGCAACTCTGCTCCTCCAGGCTGACCGGTCTGCTGCTATTAGTGGGGCTTCTTCGACAGCGATGTTAGCTATCTCAAGGAATTTGTTGAGGCTATCCTTCCACCTTGTCTGAGGTCTGCCCCTCGGGTGAGACCAGCCATTAGCTTTAGCGTCAAAATCGTAGACTATTCGGGCTGGGGCTGTCGTCGGCATACGCAGGAGGTCTCCGAACCATCTGAGAGTACGGTGCGCTATTTGGACGGAGAATGGCACTTGGGAGGTGAGTACGAGCAACCTTGCGTTGCTTAAAAAATCGTCCCATCGAAGTCCCTGAATCCGACGGAGCTGTTTCGTCTGGCAGACGTCTATAATGCTGAGGATTGCTGATTTGAGAGGCCAGGTTTCTGCTGCATAGAGGTGGACCGAGCCTACGGATGCATTATCAATTTGCATCTTCCTGCGCCTAGATATATGCAGCATTCTCCAGAGACTGTTGAGCCTTCCGAAGATAGACGAGGCTTTAGAAACTCGGCTTCACAGCCCTTCCTCTATAAAGCCTTCCTTAGACAGCACAGAGCCAAGATAAGTGAAGTTCTTTATAACTTCGACAGGAGCTCTGTAAACAATTATGTTCTCAGGGAGTGAGACTGGGCTTGGGGGTTCAATTGCCATTATCTTCGTCTTAAGCCAGTTTATTTTCAGCCCCACTTTTGCAGCCTCTTCCTGTAGGACTTCCAGAGCGTCAGTCAACTGGTCGATCGAGTCAGCAACGAGACCAAGATCATATGCGAAGTCAGTTTCCGTCAGAACGCGATCTCCAAACTGCAGACCAAAGGGCAGGCGATTTGTTGTTCGTGTCATGACATGGACACGAGTATTACGTAAATGAACCGTTTCGGGGCGGTTGTACATCCTTGTCGTACACCGGTTTTGATGCCGAATGTCGTGCTCCGTTTGCCGTTGACTTGGACGCAACCCATGGTCTCTTTGTAAAGCTATGTCGGTAGTATATTTAATATAACAGACATATTGATAGACATATTTATTATCTATATAACAGTAAACTATTTACAGAACAGTCTACAAATTCCCACAAAGAATCCACAGCCTGTAGGATGGGGATCATGAAAAGATCACATAGACATTAAACATTTATAGTCTCAAAATTTAAATATATAGCCATGACAATAACATTTAAACATATAGACATAAACATTTAAACTTAAACATTTAAACTCTTAACTTGTAAAGCATTTGATTTATAAAATGTTAAGAAAAAGACAACAACAAAAGCATTGAGAGTTCACTACATAGGTTTTATCAAACTGCAATGAATCACAACATCTGTAAATATAATAATGATAATAATAATAGGGAAAAAATGGATAGCAGTATATACGTCAAGGAAAAATTAATCACATTAAAACAAAATTTTGTATATGAGCCTTTTGAAGGTGCCAAAGGAGTGGCGTTCTCGAGCCGAATCGGGAAGGGTGTTTTATGTCAAATGACACGCAACAGAAGGATTAAAATCGGATATAAAAGTTGGTATGTGCAGAATTTGGATATTTAGAGAACTATTGAGCTGATAATTTGACCGATCAGAGACAAAAGAAGATGTAAATCTAACGGACCTAGGAATATCACCATGGAGCTGTAGAAAAGCGAAAAACGCACAGGAAAGAATATAAAGTATAATCAGGACCAGACGAAGAAGAATGTTTCAATCCAATAACAATTTTGTTAGTTTCTTTTTCAGTCGCTGGTTCCAAAAACATTGATTTAATACAAGGTGGCACAAGATAAGACCTGAAGACGGATCTTGAAGGAGAAGAACTAACTGCCGAAACTGTCCTTTTACCAATATTCGCATTTTATGAAGTAAATGCATCTTGAATATTCAGCTCACCTTCGATAAGTTTGCCATCGAGATCCAAAAAAGAAGGGACTGATGGAGACTGAAAAGAGGGCCTAAGGGAAGAATTTATAGCCTGCCAAGGTTTTAGAATATCTGTACAACAGTCTGAAAAGCAATTAAAATAATATTGGGACTTGGCCTTTCGACACACAGGATTGTAAATATTCCTGTAAATTTTAAATCGCTGAAAGCAAATAACTTTCATTAAGGTGCTAGCAGATTTAAAGGCCCTCCAGAGATTATTTCTTCTCCTACGACTCCTAAAAAGATCAGGGGTAATCCAAGGATTTAGAGGAAAAGCCTTCTTACACTTACGAACAGATATCCGAGGACAACTATCCCCCCCCCTTACACACCCCTTTTTCCCTAAGCCTATCCGATAAAGTTTTTAAAATAACCATTTAATTAAAAATAGTTCAAAGGTCAGATAAGAAAAATCCATTTGTCGTTGCAACCCCAGGGCCGGGAGGCAGGCGTTGTAAGTAATGCCTGGAGGGTATATACAGCTGTTGTGGGAGGGATGCTCGTATAAACTTCATAGAGGCCTCATTCGATTGGAAATTGAGAGTTTCTAGTTCAGTTTTTAAGAGTCAAAATAGATCAGAGGGCAGCTGTCACCCCTATCAATCAATCAATCAATCATTTATTACCCACAACTAACAAAAAGTAGTGCAAGTGGAGTACATAATAATAATAAAAAAAAACTTAACAAACACTAGCAATTAAATTAAACTACGAAAAGAACTGTAAAAGACCGTGGTCAGGGCCAAATTTACAAAATGCATCTGCAGAAAGCTTTTTGTGTAGGTCACCGAGCTTTTGAGTTACATCCGTAACATAAAAACTTTTAACTAGATACCGATTTCTAGTCCATGGCGGCAGAGAAAGAAGAAATTTGCAAAATTTGAAATAAGTAACTTTAATCTTTTTTAAATCCTTTAGCTTAAGAACAGAATGAACACCCGAAAAATAAAGCACAGAATGATCAGAAAAAGTCGATAATAAGCGCCCAAGAGCTCTTCTGTTATATTTTCCACGGTTTGCTACAATTTTTGAATAGCTGAACTGAATTTTTTTTACTGAATCAGCAACAATCTGTTTACGAAAAATAGGTAGAGAATTAAAAACAGTAATACCAAGCCACCGAAAGGAAGAGACAGAAAGTACAGAAAATTCATTACATACCAGAGGAGTAGACGAAGACAGATTATAAGATAAGAATTCACACTTGTCAAGATTCAGGCCAAGATACTTGCCCCTTTTCCCCCAAATACATCCGATAAAAATTTTGAGGTAGCCACTTTATAAAAATAGTTCAAAGGCTCTGACCTTTTAACTATTTTAAAAAACTCTGGTGTCGAAAAAACCACCCAGGGCCGGGGGGTAGGTGTTGCAATTTATGCCCTGGGGGCGTATATGGTTCTTATGGAAAGGGATGCTCGTATAAACTTCAGAGAGGGCTGGTTTGAATGGAAATTAAAAGTTCTAGTTCATTTTTAACGGCTAAAAGAGATCGGAGGGCCCCTAGCCCCCCTTGTCCCTTTTCCCCAGACTCATCAGATAAATTTTTTAGATATTCATTTTTTTAAAATAGTTTAAAGGTCAGATAACAAAAACGTCGGTTTCTACACAACCCTTTAGGGCCCAGGGGCAAGAAGTGAAAGCTGTGTCCTGGGGTCGTATATGGTCCTTATGACAGAGATGCTCATAAAAAATTTGGAGAGGGCTCATTTGAATGGAAATTAAAAGCTCTAGTTCATGTTATCAGATTGAAAATAGATTGGAGGGCAAATGCCCCTTCCGCCCTCCACGCCTTTGGGTTTATAGGTTGGATAGAACCATCCGATAAAAATTTGAAGTTAATGTTTCAGAGAGGGCTTGTTTGATTGGAAATTGAAAGTTCGAGTTCACTTTTTAAGAGTAAAAAGATATCCGAGGACAACTAGCCCTCCCCCTTACACACCCTTTTTTCCCTAAGCCTATCCGATAAAATTTTAAAATAACCGTTTCATTAAAAAAAGTTCAAAGGTCAGATAAGAAAAACCCATTTGTCGTTGCAACCCCAGGGCCGGGAGGCAGGCGTTGTTAGTAATGCCTGGAGGGTATATACAGCTGTTGTAGAAGGGATGCTCGTATAAACTTCAGAGAGGGCTCATTTTTTTGGACATTGAAAATTTCTAGTTCAGTTTTTAAGAGTCAAAATAGATCAGAGGGCAATTGTCACCCCTATGCCCCTTTTCCCCCCAAATGTATCCGATAAAAATTTTGAGGTAGCCATTTCGTAAAAATAGTTCAATGGTCAGATAAAAAACGCTGGTGTCGACACAAACACCCAGGGCCTGGGGGCAGGCGTTGCAAGTTATGCCCTGGGGGCATATTTGGTTCTTATGGAAAGGGATGCTCGTATAAACTTAGAGAGGAGTGGTTTGAATGGAAATTAAAAGTTCTAGTTAAATTTTTAAGAGTTAAAAGATATCAGAGGGCCCCTAGCCCCCACGCCCCTTTTCCCCCAATCTCATCAGATAATTTTTTTTAGATAGCCAGTTTTTAAAAATAGTTTAAAGGTCAGATAACAAAAACGTCGGTGTCTACACAATCCTTCAGGGCCCAGGAGCAGGCATTGAAAGCTATGTCTTATGTCGTATATGGTCCTTATGAAACAGATGCTCGTAAAAACCTCGGAGAGGGCTCATTTGAATGGAAATTAAAAGCTCTAGTCCATTTTCTCAGATTGAAAAAGATCGGAGGGCAACTAGCCCCTCCCGCCCTCCACGCCTTTGGGTTTATCGGATGGACAAACCCATCCGATAAAAATTTGAGGTTACGACTTTGTGAAAATAGTTCAAACATCAGATACTAAAACTCCGGGGTCGAAACAACCCCCCAGGGCCCCGGGACAGGCTTTGTAAGTTGTACTCTGGGAGCTTTGTAAGGTGTACTCTCTTATAGAAGGGATGCTCGTAACTTCAGAGAGGGCTAATTTGATTGAAAATAGAAAGTTCTAGTTCACTTTTAAAGAGTCAAAAGAGACCAAGGGGCAATTATCTCCCCCCCCCCCTCCGCCCTTTCTTCCCCAAACCCATTCGATAAAAAATTTGAGAAAGCCATTTTGTTAACAAAAGTTCCAACATCAGATAATAAAAACTCCTAGGTTGACACAAACTAATTTTTTCACTTTGATATTGTTACATCGATACCAGTTTTGATAATTTTATGAACATTTGATAGTTTTTTAAAAGTCTGATTTTGAAATAAGGAATTTCTAAAAATTTGAAATTTTTTGCAATAAAAAACGAACAAAAATCAATTAAAAACTTTCCAAAAATAAGTTTTTCAAAGAAAAGTAAAGACCATTTTAAACTTAAGCTCAGCAGATACAAATGCCAGTTAAAATTCAAACTCAAAACGACCAAAAATTACTGTTAAAGAATAAATGAAACCCAAAAAGAACAGAAATCAAATAAACAATCATAGCAAAAAATACACAACCAGTAAGAATATAAATGAATAAATCGACTTAAAGTGAGTAATGCTTAGATTAAATATGAAAATCAAGCTTAAAACGAAAAAAAAAATTTGCTATTGAATTATGAATGTAACTTAAAACGAACCAAAATTAAATAAGCAATCAATGCAACGAAATTTAAGTTATATATTACTGTTAGTGAATAAATAAATCACAAAACAATATCAACTGAAATTGAACATTTAAGTCAAGCTCAGAACGAACAAAAATATCTGAGAGCACGAGTCTGGATTCTACTCCCTTCTTTCAAAGCGGAGTCCTAAAACCTAAATCACCAATTGAGCTTTAATAAAAACTACGTGCGTCTTAAAGAGTCTTGGAAAGTATAAACAAAATCAAATTGAATATTTTACGTATAATGATATTAATTGTTGAAAGATCTATCAGGTCAAGAATTTACTTCACTGTAAATTTATTTTTATTATGAATGCTTTAAGAACTGGAAAAGCAAATATTTTTAATATAATTTGTTTTCAGTTAAGCGCCAATGGTGCTTAAATGGGGCGGAGACGATGACTGAGGTGAAATACTTTCTGAATCTCTGCACTGAGTGTTCCCTGTGGCAATAAGAGGGATAGATTCTTCTGGATTACCTTGCCTCCTAAAAATAAAAATATATGTCAACAACAGGGACTACTTCTGGCGTATCATTGTCCTGCTAACATTTTCATAAATTTGCACTTTCTAGTCCGGCTAGCTTCTCCACATAGGCTTTTGGATTCAGTTGATTTTTTAGGAAAAATATTTGCCTTATTTGTGGTCATTTTATTTAAAACTGTTATAGAAAAATACTGAGATTCGACGAAGCTTTGCTATTGTAGACATACCCTACAAAAAACTATGATACATTTTGCAATTTTTGAGGGAGGAGGGCCCCCTGACTCTCAGATTCAGATTTGCAGTAGGCTTTTGGTTTTTATTTACAGTTAAGGAAGGGAGCAGTATCCAAACTCTTGTTTGCAGTAAAACTATATTCATCTCAAACAAGTTTAGAAAGAACTAATAAATTGAACTGAATATTTGATGAATAATGGTATTAATTGCTGAAAGGTCATCAGTTCAAAATTTTACTTGAATTTTAATATTTATTTTAAATATTAAGTACAAAAGCAAATATTTGTAATAAAATTAGTTTTCAGTAAAGCGCCTATGACGCAGTAGATTTTAGACTTTTACAGTGAGAAAAGGAGGCAATACCCTAACTTTTGTTTGTAGTGATTTTTATGCGTTTCAAGATTGATTTGCACATTCAATTTAAGTTTTACTCGTTTTAAGATTTATTTATTCATTTACATTAATATCTGTTGTATGTTTGTTTGCATTGATTGTTTATCTAATTTCTGTTCGTTTTAAGTTTCATTTATACTTCAATAACAAAACATTTTTATCGTTTTAAGCTTGATTTCCATATTCTATCTAAGTATTACTCGCTTTAAGGTCTATGTGTTCATTTATATTATTACTTGTTGTATGTTTTTTGCTATGGTTGTTTATTTAATTTCTGTTTATTTTGGGTTTCATTTATTCTTTAACAGTAATTTTTGGTGATTTTGAGTTTTAATTTTAAGAGGTATTTGTATCTGCTGAGCTTAAGTTTAAAATGGCCTTTACTTGTCTTTGAAAAATTTATTTTTCGGAAAGTTTTTTTTTTAAATTTATTATCTGAAAATGATCATATAGAAGGGGACAAAACCGTGATTGAAAAAAAAAACAATTAGGAATTGAACTCAAGACCCTCTAATTTGAAGTCCACCGCTGTACTTACATAACCGCACCTCTAATAATCTGATTATATATATTGGATTTTGTACCTTAAAATTACCAAGCTTATTAAGGGGGCTTTTAGGAGGAACATATGGGAGGTTTCCTTTCAATCCTCCGGTTAAGGGTTTTGGACCATAATTATTACAATAATGATATCTTTTTATACTTCGAAGCTTTTCAAACAGTTCGTGGTAAACGAACTGTAGGTAAGAGGCGACCCTGCTTAATAGTAACCGAAACTCTAAGAAACAGAATTTTGGTATCAATAAATACAACAAAAGAATCTGATTTTAGGCTGAACTTACATATATATGTTCACCAAGTTTAGTCCTACCCATCAAAAGTTACGAGCCTTAGAAAATTTGCCTTATTTTCGAAAAAAGGGCGAAACATCCTCTAAGAGTCATAGAATCTTAAGGGTAATCACACCATCGGATTCAGTGTATCAGAGAACCTAGTAAAGAACAAGACACGGTACATACTAACTAAATGTTAAAGTAGTTACATAAAAGATCGATGTAAAATCAATTCGATGAATTGGTTTGTAGATTTTATTTATATGTTTGCAATATTTGCATTATCTACTTAAGAAGTGAGACCACAAGTGTTGTTTTTTGTCCGGATGTAATTTTTATGGGGCAGGAGGCTACTATCCACTAGGGAACCAATTTTGCCCCCAGACCCTAGTCCCCCCCCTCATCTAGAATTACTTTATTTAAAAATCTTGTCAAAACTAAGATAAGCCTTCAGAATTCAGAAAAAAACGGACAAGTGTTCTTTAGTAATTCTTTGCATTTATCGTACTATAAGGCTTTTTTCATTTCTCACTGACATTTTCAGTTTATCTGGGAAAGCTTGGTTCACATTTGCCCCCCCCCCGGTTTTGACGAAATTACGCCCCTATTTTAGTGCTACATCACACTTGCAGATGGTAGAATTGATGAAAATCAGAGATGATTAATAGCTTTCAAATGAACCATTAAACGTCACTCTAAAAAGTTCTGGTAACCCAGTTACACCAGCTTTTCCGCTTGAGACAAGGCAACCAAAATGCCCTTTCTTAGTGCTGTTTGGAACTTGCTGATGGTGGAATCAGAGGCAACGCTATAGCGTTGCATATAGTAAAGGCCATATGGTGCCAATGTTTTATTATTTATTTATTTATTATTTTTTTCCTAAAGGCACTTCATATAGAAGGGGTTGTTTTAAAAACATCGAAGGGGGCTCATTCGATTGGAAATCGAAAGTTCTAATGCCATTTTTAAGGGTGAAAAGTGATTGAAAGGCAACGAACACCCTTTTCACGCCAACCATTTCCTCAAACACATCCAATCAAAATTTTGAGATAGCCATTTTGTTCTACGTAGTTGATTTTCACACAGAAATTATGTTTTTGAGGAGGACACTCTCCCACAGCCCTCAGGTCAAGGGTTTCAAGTTATGCCCTGGGGGCATATGAGCTTTTTAGAGAAAGCTTTATCGTAGAAACCTCAAAAAGGGCTCATTCTATTGGAAATTCAAAGAGCTAGTGCCCTTTTTAATAGTACAAAGTGATTGGAGGGCAACTAACCCCCCCTCTCACGCCAACCGCATCTCCAAACACACCCAATCAAAATTAAGAGATAGCTATTTTATTGAAGATGGTTGAAAATTCTGGAAATTGGGTCTTTGAGGATGACAACCCCCCACAGTCCTCAGAGCAAGGGTTGTAAGTTATGCCTTGGGGCCATATAAGGTTCTTATACAAAGTTTTATCGTAGAAACTTCAAAAAGAGCTGATTCGATTGGAAATTTTAATGGCTAATTCCCTTTTTGATAGTCGACAGTGATTGGAAGGCAACTAACATCCCTTCCACGCCGACTATTTCCCCAAATACAACCAATAAAAATTTTTAGATAGCCATTTTGTTCAACGTATTTGAAATTTCTGGAAATTTTATCTTTCAGCATGACACTCCCCCCCCAAGGTCTTCAGGGCAAGGGTTATAAGTTATACCCTGGGGGTATTTATGGTTCTTATGGAGGGAATGCTCGTATAAACTCAAAGAGGGCTCATTTGATTTGAAATTCAAAGTTCTAGTTCATTTTTTAAACGTCAAAATATATTGGAGGGAAACCAGCACCCCCACGACATTTTTTCACATATGCATCCAATAAAAATGATTTTTATAGAAGGGATACTCGTAAATCTTCAGAGAGGGCTATTTTGATTGGAAGTTGAAAGTTCTTTTGTGAGTAAAAAGAGATTGGAGGGCAACTAGCCCCCCTTTGAACTGCTAAAAACTGTTCAAAAGTCAGATAACAAAAACTCAGGTGTCGAAACAGCCCCCCAGGGCCGGGGGGCAGGCGCTGTAAGTTATACCCTAGGAAATATATAGTTTTTATGATAGGGATGCTCGTATAGACTTCAAAGACGGCTCATTTGATTGGAAATTGAAATTTCGAGTTCACTTTTTAATAGTCAAAAGAGATCCGAGGGCAACTGGCCCCCCTCCACGCCTTCTTTCTCCAAACCCATTGGATAAAAATTTTGATATAGACGTTTTGTTAAAAAAAAAAATAGTTCAAAGGTGGAATAAGAAAAAACTCCGGTGTCAATACATCCCCCCATGGCCCGGGAGCAGGCGTTCTAATTTATTCCCAAAGGTTATGTATAATTCTTATGAGAAGGATGCTCGTATAAACTTAATAGAGGGCTCATTTGATTGGAAATTGAAAGTTCTAGTTCACTTTTTAATAATCAAGCGATTAAGGGCAAATAGCCCTACCTCCATGCCCTTTTTTCGCCAAACCCATCCGCTACAAATTTTGAGATAGCCAGTTGTTTCAAAATTGTTTCACAAATTAGATAACAAAAACTGCGGTGTCAGCACAACCCCCCACGGCCCGGAGGCAGGCGTTGTAAGTAATGCTCTGGGAGCATATATCGTTTTTATAGAAGGGATGCTTGTATAAACTTCAATGAGCAATTGTATCTTAGACAAATTTTTGGTAGCTCATATAAAAGATATTGCTCATATATACGTCCTTTCTTCCTATAAATTAATTTTAAAAAAATCTTTTCGAAATATATGTTTTTCAAAGAAAAGTAAAGGCCATTTTAAACCTAAGCTCAGCAGATACAAATAACTGTTAAAATTCAAACTCAAAACGACCAGAAATTACTATTAAAGAAGGCTGATTGCAATAATACATTTTTTATTTTGATCTAACGCCATTTTCGAGGGGTTTTGGGCTTTTTTTTTAATTCACCATAAATATCTTTTCGCAATAAACTTTTACTTTTAAGACGAACCGAAATAATAGTCACCTATTCCTGAATCAGTGTAAGATGGCAATTTTTTTTCAGTAGTTTTTTTTCCAAACACAAATTTCAACTTTTGGTTACTATAGGCTGTGGTTTGCTCTTTACTAGGTTGCAGGTACCACCGCAACCATGATTTTAATTCATGTTTGTTTGGGGATAATTTTTTATTGATACCGATTGGTGGTAGTTGTATGCTTTGTGGATTATTTGATTCTATTTTTGTTCATTTTTGTTTTAATGGCATTCTTTAATTGTTTTGGAAAAACTTATTTTGTAGAAAGTTTTTTTTTAAATTAATTTCCTTAAATAACAGAAACATGAAAGTCCAACCCAAACTGCATCCTACCAACGTCCAAAGAAAACTAAAGGATACTTTCATTCTTTTTTGTCCGAATTCTTGGGGAATTCTTAGACAAGCAAAACGCCAGTAACAAATAGTTCGTGGTAATGAACTGTAAGTAAGGAGCGACCCGGCTCAATAGTAACCAAAACTCTAAAAAAATTGAATTTTGATACCAATAGATGCATCTAAAGAAACAGATTCTTATGGTGATTGCAAATATAAAAGTTTATTCATCAAGTTTAGTCATACCCATCAAAATTTACCAGACTGATAAAATTTGTCTTATTTTCGAAAAAAGGGGGAACCACCCCCTAAAAGTCATTTATCCTTGATGAAAATCACACCATCAGATTTATCATATCATAAAATACTACATTAGAGGTTTCAAGCTCCTATCTGCGAAAGTGTGGAATTTTGTATTTTTTGCCAGAAGAAAGATCTTGGATGCGTGTTTGTTTTTTGTTTTTATACCAGGGGTGATTGTATCGACCCAGTGGTCCTAGAATATTATAAAATGGCTTATTCAAACAGAAATTAAAAGTTCTAGTGCCCTCAAAAACGGAGGGCAACTAGGACCCCTCCCACGCTCATTTTTTTCCCGAAGTCTCCTAATCAAAATTTTGAGGTAGAAATTTTGTTCAGCATGGTCTAAAAATATAATAACAATGTCTTAGAGGATGACTTAATCCCCCGCAGTCCCCGGGGTAAGGTTTGCAAGGTTATTAACTTTGCCTAATGTTTACAAATAGTATTGGCTATTGGGAAGTATACAGACGTTTTAAGGGGGGATTTTTTCCGGTCGTTGGGGGGGGGAGAGTGGGGTGGAGAGGTACGTGGGAGTATTTTTTCTTGGGGAAGTTCTTATGGAGGAAGGGACATTGCTATGTCACC
This sequence comes from Artemia sp. Qi Xiang Cuo, assembly GCF_049724085.1. Classification (NCBI taxonomy): domain Eukaryota; kingdom Metazoa; phylum Arthropoda; class Branchiopoda; order Anostraca; family Artemiidae; genus Artemia; species Artemia sp. Qi Xiang Cuo. Next base: position 9,960,962 of record NC_142794.1, on the reverse strand, counting down.
TGATTTCCCAGTATCATTTAAGAAATGATAAGAAATTAAATAAACAACAAGTTTTTTCAACTAAAAGTAAGGAGCAGCATAAAAACATAAAACAAACAGAAATTATTAGGCATATGATGGGGATTTCCCCCCATTCAAATGCCTTACTCTTTGCGCTAAAGTTTTATTGGGAACTTTCATAAGAGCTATTCATTCTAATTAAACGGCCTTTGTGATTATGGGGTGATTCTTAAGGAACTGAAACATTATTCGAACTTTAGAGTCAAGAGCGAGGTATCGACTAGGGGGCGAGCCCCCTAATATACGGAATAAAAATATACGAATATAGATTTTCGTTACGTAAGTTAATTCGTAAGTTAGGTATATTTGTTGCTAATAAAGACTTTCGTAGGTAAAGTTAAAAGTTCTAGTTCTCCTTTCAAGTAACAAAAAAAATTGGAGGGCAACGAGGCCCCCTCCTCCTTCCCTGTTTTCTCAAAATCGTCCAATTAAAATTTTGAGTGAGCCATTTAGCGAAAAAAGTAAATTTAATATGCAAATTTCGTTTTAACTATTCATGTACGGCAAGCCAAAATCAGAACGTGCATTACTTTAAAAACGTTCAAAAATTAAATAAAAAAACAAGTTTTTTTCGACTGAAAGTAAGGAGCGACATAAAAACTTAAATTATTTATGAACATAAATACTAATAACGAACATAATAACGAACATAAATTATTCTGTATATAAAAGGGGCTGTCCCCTCCCCTACGTCTCGCTCTTTACGCTAAAGTTTGACTTTTTTTCTCACAACTCTATTTTTAAAACAATAAAGAACTTTAGCGTAAAGAGCGAGGTGTTGAGGAGGAGACAGCCCCTTTCATATAATGAATAATTTATATTCGTTTTAAGTTTTTATGTCGCTCCTTAGTGTCAGTTAAAACAAAACCCATTTTTTCTATTTAATCTTGGTAAAAGCGAACAGATATTCTTTAATGTTTTATTGTTAGGAAAACATCTAAAAAAGAAAATCGTTGATTTTTTCCCTTTACTTCCATTATTTCCAGAAACAAATTTGTACCCAATGTCAGGGATAAGAATTTTTTATGAGTGCTGAGTGTTTTTATAAAAAAAAAGTTGACGTTTATGCGTAGACACTAGACAGCACTTTGGTAAGAAAGAAAAGCCATCAAAAAAAGTGATAAAAACTTAATTGGCCTGAAGACAACAAAAGAAGTAGCCAGAACTGGAGACAGGAGAACATGTCCAATCAGCCGTTTATGTTGTTTTATTTATACAAGGGAGACTATACAAGAGGAAGAATGGGATTTTGTATTATTCTAGTCATCGAAAATGCGCATATAAATGAAATTTGGAAGTAATTGAAAATCCAGAAGGGATCGAGAATTAGCTCTGAAATTTAACAGAATTATTTTATAAAAGTAAAAAAAGCAGATGAAATGAGGAGAACTAGTTAATAATGACAAAAAATAACTAGATTAAATTTACCATTAATGCAGTAACCTGACTCAATTGCGTATGGGAAAATGTGTTGGTATTGGAATAGGCCTATGAAAACATTTATAGAGATTGGTAATATATATATAGAAATGAGAACTACCTGGGAGGGTTTTAAGACGGAGGCTTTGAATAGATTGGGATGGAGGAGGAGCGTGCGTAGCTGTGTTCACCTCAGGTGACTTGGTGCTGCGGTGAGTTGTTCTGTCTGATATTCTGTCTGATTCTTTTAAATCAAATATGACTCTATTGCGCATATGGAAACATAGATAACATGCAAGCAAACCTTCAGAAGATAAAACTAAATTACTAAAATGCTTTTACCGTAATTCCAACTTGACTTAAGTGTGCATGACCCAATTGTAAAAATTTATTAATTGGAAACAAATAACTTCCGAAGACAAAAAAAAAGAAAGAAAAAAAGAAAAAAGAAGTTTAATACAAATCCACCATGCAAATTCATTACGCTTTGAACAATAGGTACATGAATGATATAGCCCCTTCCACTCAGGTTGTTTATTTATTGACGCATTATAGAACCGTTTTTTTTTCGTTAATTTCTTTCAGCTTAGCGTGAGACTAGACAAAGAGAAGTGACAGAATAGATGTAAAATATGTAATTTAGACTATATTTTTGCATTATAGGGGGAAGGGGGGTAAAGTATTTGGACAGTTTGAAGTTGAAAAATATTTTTGCTTCATAATTAAATAAAAAAAAAGTAAGGAGCGACATTAAAACTTAAAACGACAGAAATTATTCCGTATATGAAAGAGGCTGTCCCCTGCTCAACGCCCCGCTCTTCACGCAATAGTATGACTCTTTCTCGCAACTATGCTTTATAAAACAATAAAAAACTTTAGCGTAAAGAGTGGGGCGTTGAGCAGAGGACAGTCCCTTTCATATACGGAATAGTTTCTGTTCGTTTTAAATTTTAATGTCACTCCTTACTTTCAGCTAAAAAAACTTATTTTTTAATTTAATTCCTGAATGTTTTTGAATTAATACAGGTTTTAAATTTGGCTCACTGTCCATGAATAAATAAAAAGAAAATTGCATATTAATTTTACTTTTTTTTTAACTATTAATAACCTTAAAATAACCTATGTTTGATTTTTGTTCCAGTTGTTTAAGAATGACTCCTGAATCACAAAGGCTGTTTAATCAGAATAATTACCTCTTTTAAATTTAAAAAAGAAACTTTAAATTTAAAAAAGAAGAGGCAACCTATCTCATATACATAATAGTTTCTCCTGTTAAGTTTTAATGTTACTTCTCAATTTCATTTGAAAAAACATGTTTTTCATTTAATTCCTGATCGTTTTTTAAACAATGTACAGAAATCCAGCTCCCCCTCCATGGAAAATTCCCTTCCCCCACGAGAAATTATATCCATGGAAAGATTCTTCCACATAACTTAAATTAGCGATATCTGCAGAACTAATTTTGTAAGGCATAGTAACAAAACGGCCAAAGAGGTCAGAACTATTTTTATGAAAATGGAAGTCACAAGTTGAGCAATTCTCAAATCCCTGAAACGAATGAAAGAAATGATCTTTAAAAGATATATGCAATAATTTATATTGGTTTTAAGTTTTAGTGTTATTGCTAACTTTCAGCTGGAAAAAACTTGTTTTTATTTATTTAATAACAACCACGCGCCAAAGACATACAATATATTTGGTTTATTATCAAATAAAAATCATTGTTATGAAATTTTTAAGGTACAATTAAATGCTAAGATTGACCGGAAAATGACACAAACAAATTATTATTATAAGGGCGATCATTTAACAAAATTCGAACTTTAGCGTAAAGAGCGAGGTATGGACGAGGGGGCGAACTTCCTCATATAGGTAACACAGGGGGTTCTCCCTCTCGTCAAATTTTGTTCCAATTCTTTAAAAATGACCTATGAATCAAAAAGGTCGTTTAATTAGAATAAATACTTCTTTTGAAACTACAAAAATACTTTAGCGTAAAAAGCGAGGTATTGAGAAGGGGACAAACCCCCTTATATGCGTAATAGTTTCTGTTACCCCCTTCATGGAAATTTTCTTTCACCATGAAAAATTCTTCCATCAAAAGAGCCTCCCACTTAACCCAATCCCCCTGACCCCCCCTAACCCACCAGAAAATATCCTCCCCTGAAAAGTTTATATACTTACCAATAACCAATACTATATATAAACAATGGGCAAACTTCATAACTTGCAGCCCCTCCCTCGGGGACTTTGGGGGACTAGGTCGTCCTCAAAGACATATAGTTATTATTTGTTTCGACTATGCTGAACAAAATAGCTATCTCAAAATTTGGATCTGGTGACTTTGATAAAAAATGATTGTGAGAGGGGGCTTAGCTGCCCTCTAATTTTTTGGTTGACTTAAAAAGGGCACTAGAACTTTTAATTTCGGTTTGCCTGAGCCCACTCAAGAAATTCTAGGGCCATTGGGTCGATACGACGACCCCTGGGAAAAAAAACCCAAATAAACACGCATCCGTAATCTTTCTTCTGGCAAAAAACACAAATTTCCACATTTTGTCAAATAGGGGCTTGAAATCTCAGTAGTAGGGTTCTCTGATACGCTAAGTCTGCTGGTGTGACTTTAACTAAGATTCTATGACTTTTAGGGGTTTTTTCCCCTTTTTTTCAAAAATAGGACAAATTTTCTAAGGATCGTAACTTTTGATGGGTTGCACTAAACTTGATGACACTATATTTTAAAATCAGCATAAAAGTCCAATTCTTTTGATGTATCTATTTGTATCAAAATTCCGTTTTTTGGAGTTTCGGTTACTATTGAGCCAGGTCGCTGCTTACTTACAGTTCGTTACCACGAAAAGTTTGATATAAAGAATAATTGCACCTGAAACATTAGGTATATAGGCCCACTTTACTTTGCCCCACCACCCTCCCCCCCCTATGGTGCAAACATATATAGCCAAATTTTGTTTCTAAAGTATTATATTGTTATCATAATTAGGTATATTTCATTAAGATTGAGCGTCAGAGAAACATATTAGAAGAATATTAGGAAGGGGCTGTAGCATACATAAACCAAACAAAATGTAGGAATTAGAATATTTAAGAATATGTTGAATTTGGGATATGCGTAAGAACATATCTTCAGAATATAGAAAAAAAAATATAGAATTACCTTTAGTATAAATTAATTGAAAAAACTTTTTCCACAAAATAAGTTTTTCAAAGAAAAGTAAAACTCCATTAAACAAAAAATGAGAAAAATAAAACAAAATAATCTACCAGGCTCGAAACTAATATAAAATAGAATCGATAAATTAATGAAACCCAAAACGAACAGAAATTACAATAAATAACCAAGTGCATGTCAAAACGACCAGAAACTAATATAAGCTGGGCGCACAACCCTTGTGCTCTCTCAAGGCTAGAACAAAATTTGCACTTTACTGAGAAAATACAAATGAATGTGCATTGTCAGTTTAATATACATATACTGATATTTAGTTATCAAAATGTTAAAATTATTTGATTTATTAAAGTTATAAAAGTAAAAACATTTGTATTTTTTTCAGTAAAGTGCAAATTTTGTTCTGGGTTTGGGAAGGCATAGGGGTTTTGCGCCCAACTTATGTTAATTTCTGCTCGTTTTGATATTGACTCGGTTATTTATTTTCATTTCTGTTCGTTTTGGGTTTCATTTATTTATCGATGCTGATTTGTGGTAGTTTCGAGCTTGGTATATTATTTGATTTGATTTTTGCTCATTTATTGTTTAATGGAGTTCTTTACTTTTCTTTTAAAAACTTATTTTGTGGAAAAAGTTTTTTTAATTAATTTCTGTTCGTTTTATATTGACATAGTCTTTTCAGGAAAAAAGAAAATAAAACTTTAAATTTTTTCGTTTTTTCAGACTTTATAGTTTGGCCTGCTATTTGAATGCCGGAGAAAAATTTTCAACAATTTTAACAACATACACCAGTTTAAAAATCTGGACACAAAAAGTATTGTTTAACTTAGTTTCATGCCTCCTCTAGTTGACCTGAAATGGAAAACTTGATACCATTCGCAAAAAATCTGTTTACTTTCTTTGATAGCTTTGATACACTTACACTATTTTGATTTGGTTAAATTTTAAGAGCAGAAGTAGCCTAGAAAGTTTGAACATAATACCCTCAGTCGTTCTTGGGATAATGCTGAGATGCCTTATTGGGAATTAGCATTATCACAGTGCATTTTGATTTAATCTTGAGGCAACATTTAGTTTTTAAAAATAATGGGCAAATGGGTGGGTGGGAGTGGGATTAGTAGCCCTCCAATCATTTTCGACGATTAAAAAGAGCATCGACCCTTTCTATTTTCAGTCGAATGAGCCATTTTCTAAGATCCCACAACAATTCCTTCAATACAAAGTGCCCTGGTCTAAACAACAACAACAACAACAAAAATATTACTGATCACTTTCTACTATTGAAACCGGCACTTGCCCTTTAAATTTCAAATCGAATGAGCCCTTTTCTGAAATCTCTACGACAATTTCTTTTATAAAAACCTTATATGCCCCCAGTACATAACTTAAAACCCTTGCCCTGAGGGCTGTGGCGGAGTATCCTCCTCAAAAACATATTTTTTATCTGTAAATCAACTACGCTGAACAAAATAGCTATCTCAAAATTTTGATTGGATGTGGTTGGGTGAATGATGGACGTGGGGGGGGGGGGGGCTAGTTGCCCTCCAAGCACTTTCAACTATTAAAAAGGGCACTAGCCCTTTGAATTTCCAATCAAATGAGCCCCTTTTGAAGTTCTATGACATAGCCTCCTATAAAAACATTATATACCCCAGGATATAACTTAAAACCCTTGCCCGGAAGGTTGTTGGAGAGTGTCATCCTCAAAAACGTATTTTGTATCTGAAAATCAACTACGCTGAACAATATGGCTATCTCAAAAATTTAATTGGATGTCTTTGGGAGAATGATGGGCGCGGGGGAGGGGCTAGTTCCCTTTCAATCACTTTCGACTATTAAGAATGGAACTAGCCCTTTGAATTTTCAATTGAATGAGCCTGTTTTGAAATTTTTACGAAAATGCCTTCTATAAAACCTTATATGCCCCCAGGGCATAACTTAAGAACCTTGCCCTGAGGGTTTTGGGGGAGTGTCCTCCTCAAAAACATATTTTCTATCTGGAAATCCACTACGCTGAACAAAATGGCTATCTCAAAATTTTGATTGGATGTGTTTGGGGGAATGATGGGTGGGAAAGGGGGGCTAGTTGCCCTCCAATCACTTTCGACTATTAAAAAGGGCATTAGCCCTTTGAATTTCCAATCGAATGAGCCTTTTTTGAAGTTTCTACGACAAAGCCTTCTGTAAAAACCTTATATGCCCCCAGGGCATAACTTAAAACCCTTGCCCCGAGGGTTTTGGGGGAGTGTCCTCCTCAAAAACATATTTTCTAACTGGAAATCAACTACGCTGAACAAAATGGCTATCTCAAAATTTTGATTTGATGTGTTTGGGGGAATGATGGACGCGGGGTGGGGGGGGGCTAGTTGCCCTCCAATCACTTTCAAATATCAAAACGGGCACTAGCCCTTTGAATTTCCAATTGAATGAACCTTTCTTGAAGTTTCTACGACAATGCCTTCTATAAAAACCTTATATGCCCCCAGGGCATAACTTAAAACCCTTGCCCCGAGGGTTTTAGGGGAGTGTCCTCCTCAAAAACATATTTTCTAACTAGAAATCAACTACGCTGAACAAAATGGCTATCTCAAAATTTTGATTTGATGTGTTTGGGGGAATGATGGACGCGGGGTGGGGGGGGGGGGCTAGTTGCCCTCCAATCACTTTCAAATATCAAAACGGGCACTAGCCGTTTGAATTTTCAATCGAATTAGCCTGTTTTGAAGTTTCTACGACAACATCTTCTATAAGAACCTTATATGCCCCCAGGGCATAACTTAAAACCCTTGCCCCGAGGGTTGTAGGGGAGTGTCCTCCTCAATAACGTATTTTCTATCTAGAAATCAACTAAGCTGAACAAAATGGCTATCTCAAAATTTTGACTTGATGTGTTTGGGGGAATGATGGGCGCGGGGGAGGGGGTTAGTTGCCCTCCAATCACTTTCAACTATTAAAACGGGCACTAGCCGTTTGAATTTCCAATCGAATGAGCCGGTTTTGAAGTTTCTACGACAACACCTTCTATAAAAACCTTATATTTCCCCAGGGCATAACTTAAAACCCTTGCCCTGAGGGTTGTGGGGGAGTGTCCTCAAAAAAAAAAATTTCTATCTGGAAATCAACTGCGCTGAACAAAATGGCTATCTCAAAATTTCGATTTGATGTGTTTGGGAGAATTATTGGCGTGGGGGGGGGGGCGAGTTGCCCTCCACTCATTTTCGAATATTAAAACGGACACTATTCCTTTGATTTTACATTCGAATGGTCCTGTTTTGAAGTTTATATGATAACGCCTTTATTAACAACCTTATATGCCCCCAGGGCATAACGTACAACCCTTACCCCGTGGGTTGTGGGGGAGTGTCCTCCTCAAAAAGTTATTTTCTATCTGGAAATCAACTACGCTGAACAAAATGGCTATCTCAAAATTTTGATTGGTTGTGTTTTGGGGAATGATGGGCGTGGGGGGGGCTAGTTGCCCTCCAATCACTTTCGACTATTAAAAAGGGCACTAGTCACTCCAATTTCCAATCGAATGAGCCCTTTTTGAAGTTTTTACGACAACTCCTTCGATACGAAGTGCCCGGGTGAAAAAAAAAACCACATTGTGCCCACATCGTTCTTTACTTAGGCAGCGCTAGCGCGCTGCCTATGATCTGGCGTGGCTAGGTTGCGCATTGCAAAATATGCTGTATCATCTAGGAAATTAGAAAATGTGTTGGAGTTTATCTTCAGAAGATTAAACAAACAATAACAATTATTAAAAACACAGAAATATATTCATAATAAATCCATCCCGTCTCATTGCTAACTTGGAAACATTTAAGATTTCCTTTGGTAGATTATGGTCCATACAGGAAGGGTCTAAGCAATTATACCCCCATCCCCCGTTAAATACTCCTCGTAGCTGGCTTGTCTCACATCACTTTTGACGTGTAATTTTTCTTTAAACTTTCAACTTACTTTTCACGTTTTTTTCCTGGGGGTGGGGTATCTTGTGTAGGGAGGGGGTAAATACCAGATTCCATACAGAAAGCCTATTAGCGTTTTCCCGAGTAACAATGTTTGATTGATGATTGTTCTGAATTACTATTTGTTTATATTTGAAGTTTGAAACAACAGTAAAAATAACTTTATTGTTGGCTTTCTTAATTTTGAGCTTTATTTCCTAACTAAAAAAAACCCACAGATTTTTATTTACCAAAACTGTTGTCAAACAAAGGGACAGGGGACAAATTAGCCCAACAATGTTTCAGCCAATAAGACTGCAGGCAGATCTCTTGCTATTTTATTCGTTCATAATTTCTTTGTTTTTACATGTCTACAAACTTTCAAAGTGTGGCATCAGCTGCACAGATTACACCACTTCTCCTAGACCATTCCTACTTCAAATTTGACCATTCACTAAATAATTGTTTAAATTATTTTTGGAGGACTCGAGTGAGCTCTTACATTTCGGCTCTTGCGGAAGCATGTTCCACTCTATAGCGCAAGTCACACCCTGAGAAAAATCTGAGCATATCGTTGGAATTACTCTCACCTAAATGTCAAAAACATTTCGGATGTATTGATCATGATGTTCAGAATTCAACCTAAGGAGATTCCAGAAAAAAAAAAATCAAAATTGCCCGGAAGAGAAACCAAAAATATTAACTTACGGTAGAGTCAACCAAGAGATAGGCATCTATACTTCCAATTATTTTCAGTGCACGCTGTTGGATTAAAATCAAGTCTCTTCAGCTGCGATTTGAACGATGATTGCCAAATTGTCGCACAATATTGGAGATGAGGTTTCAGAAGTACGTTGTAAAGTAGACGAAGGGATGTTCGTAGAAATGTGTGCTTCAATTTCTTGATAATGTCATGATTGCGAGAGAGCTTCAGTTCCACAGCCTGGATGTAGCGTAAGAAGGAGAGGTTTTCACCCAAAACTACACCAAGATACCTGGCAAAACTTGTTTCTGGTCACCTAATCGTTCCTCGAGAAGTCATAATTCCACTTATTTCTGGATGAATATTTTCGACCCTCAAAAAGAAAAGAACGCACGATTTGTCAACATTATTAAAAGTGGATTTGAATCCATCCATATCTAAGTTTCCTCCAGGATGACTTGTAGTTCACTTTTCAGTGCTGACATGTTAGTATTAAAAGCGACCACTGTAGTGTCATCTGCGAATGCCATCAGTTCGTCAGAATCCCCTCATCATTGTAAGTGTTTTCACCACAGCATAGTTTGCAGTACCTTGAAGTTCTGAAATTTCGGTTTAGGAAGCAACTTAGGTTATTTACTACTACTACTACTAATAAATCACCGCAGCACCAAGTCGCCTGAGGCCGACACAGCTACGCACGATCCTCCTCCACCCCAATATATTCAAAGCCTCCCTTTTTACACCCGCCCACGAAGTTCCCATTTCCTTTAAATCTTTCTTTATGACGTTCTCCCACCCCAGAAGGGGACGACCTGCTTTCCGTTTAGCCCTAGATGGTTGGCCGAAAAGAACAATCTTCGGCAATCTGTCATCCTTCATCCGCACAACGTGCCCTAACCACCTCAACCTTTCTTTCATTATAGTCCTAGAGAGCGGTATTGAACCACACCTTTCGTACAGCCTATTGTTTGAAATACGGTCAGTCAGCCGGGTACCCAGAACAATCCTTAAGCAATTTCTCTGGAAAACATCTAGCAAATCTTCATCCGCTTTTCGGAGCGTCCATGCTTCGGAGCCATATTTGACCACTGTCATCACTGTAGCTTCTAATATTCTAATCTTGATTAGCAGACATATTTTCCTATTCTTCCAGACTTTTTTTAACTGTGAAAAAACACCCTGAGCCTTGGCTATTCTATTTTTAACAGCTTCACTGCTCCCACCATCTTTACTAATAATACTACCAAGGTAAGTGAAGCTGCCCGCCTCATCAATCTTATCATTACCCAACGTCACATTTTTATCTTCACTTATTCCTAGCCTTAGTGACTTAGTTTTCCTAACATTAGTTTTCAAACCAATTCTAGCACCCTGAACTCGCAAAACCTCTAAAACTTCATTCATTTTACTCACACTTTCATCTAGGATGCTTAAATCATCAGCATAATCCAAGTCCAGGAGACGTTTTCCTCCCCATTTGATTCCGTGGTCTCCCATTGCCTTTCCTGTGCTCCTTAAAACAAAGTCCATCAAAATAATCCATATAAAGGGGGATAAAACATATCCCTGCTTAACTCCTGATTTAACACAAAACCAGCTGCTAACCTCATTTCCTACCTTAACCACAGCAGTGTTATTCTCGTACATAGCACTAATCACTTTAATGTATTTGTCTGGAATACCATGCAAGGATAAAATCTTTATTAAAGCCCTTCTATCAACAGAATCGATCGCTTGCTCGTAATCTATAAAACTGAGGACTGGACCAAAGGGATTTGAAAACTCAGGCACTTCTCAATTATTAGCCTAAGAGTGAAAATTTGGGTCGACACATCCTCTACCTTTTCTAAAACCGCACTGCTCATCTCTTAAAACTTTGTCTACGGCATCTCTTAGTATAAAAAGTATCATCTTACTAAGTAATTTACTACCTAGAGGGACCAGACTAATGCCTCGATAATTATCACACTCACTTCTATCACCTTTCTTATAAAGTGGCTTAATTAAGGTTTTCCTAAAATCGTTAGGTACTTCCCCTTTTTCAAAAATCATATTCATAATCTTCAATAACTTATTTCTAACCTCAGCGAAGCCATATTTAAGAAACTCATTTACCACCCTATTAGCACATGGAGCCTTATTATTCTTTAATCCTTTTATTACTGTTGCTAATTCCTCCTCACAAAAAAAATTTTCCTTCACATCTAAAGTATCACAAACTATTTAATTTTCCTCTATATTTTTTCCTGTATCTCTATCTCGGTTAAGCAAGTTCTCAAAGTGTTCAGCCCATCCCTCTTTATTTTTTTCCTTATCACTAATTGCGACCCCATTCCTATCTTTAACTCGGACAAGTCCGGACTGACTACTCCCTCTCAGTTTGTTAACGTGCCAGTACAATATTTTACTATTATGCCGTCTAGGTGCATCTTCCAGATCGTCGGCAATTTTATCCACGGCCTCCACTTCACACCTTCTTAGTTCATATTTTAATGCTGTCTCCACTTTCTTTACATTTCTTTTGTTTTCATACGATTTATCACTCAGATAATTCTTGTACAAGTCCTTTCTCCTTTCTATTAAACATAAAACTTTTTCACTAATATTCTTAGCTGCAGTTCTAGCTTTCTTCCCTAATACACCTTCAGCAACTTCACAATTTATTTTTGTAAAATTATTCCAACCCTCTTCCACATTATCAAATTTTAAACTCTCAAGCTTAGTATTCAACTGTTCCTGGAAAGTTTCTCTCAAATTCTCATCCTGGAGTCTACCCATATCATAACTTCCTGGGAGGTAGTTAACCTTCCGATATTTCAGCTTTAAATTAACCCTTGACACTACTAGATGGTGATCTTTACTTTTAACATCAATAACAGCACTCCTTTATACCCTAGTATCTTGTATTGATCCTCCCAGTCTTCAGATTACTATAACATAATCAATAAGGTTTGCTGTCTTACCATCACGTGAATACCATGTTACCTTATGAGCCATTTTATGACCAAACACTGAACTGGTTATAACTAGATTATTTTACCTACAAATTTGCAACAGTCTGTACCCATTACTGTTTTCTTTTCCTACACCAAATTTACCTAGGCTGGGATACCATTTATCCCTATTTCTACCAACCTGGGCATTAAAATATCCCAGTAATAACATCATATTTCTACCTTGGACCTTGTCAATTTGCTCCTGTAACTGTAAGTAAAGTTCATCTGAGTCCCTAATATCTCTGTCTGTTGGTTCTACAGGGGCGTATACTACTATAAATGAAACCCTGAACTTTTATTCATAAAATGAGCAATTTGTATTCTATTATTAATACCTTCCCAGCCTAAACAAGACTTCGCAGCTTCTTTATTAATCACGAGCCTTACTCCTTGTCTATGTGCCCCATCCTTCCTGCCTGAGTAAGCAAATTCTATATCACCCAATTTCATGCTTCCTATCCCTGGGATATGAGTTTCTGAAATTCTTAAAAAGTTCAGCTCGAATCATCTGAATTTGTCAGTCAAAATGTTGATACAACAGTCATTTTTTAAAGTTGTAACGTTCCAAGTTCCAATTTTCATGTGCTTTAAATCATTGAAATTATTTTCACATCAGGAAAAGCAATGATCCTAGATACCAGTGCAGGACGGGGATCATATATCTTCTCAAGTTTACACCGAAGTGCTTAAGCCGGCTTAGAACCGGACAGCAAGAAGTCCCTGGGACCTCCATGAATAGAGGCTTGGTGCAATCCTGGGCCCATCTTGGTCACAACATGGTTTTCAGCACTTGGCGATGATGTTCTATCAACAAGAGTCGAAATCCTGCACAGACATTCTCAAGCCTATTACCTCCGACTCATTATATATTCATGCCTACAAATATTATGCTACTACGGGGAGGCAACCCATAATAGATAAATTAGTTAGGAAGAGGTTTTTCACCCCAAATACGCCCATCAAAACATACCAAGCCCAGAAGAATTGTCCATTAGTCAGAATCCCGTGCGACTGCTGTGTCGTTTACTAGGCTATAACTCCTAGAGGAGTGCCACTTCTCAAGTGGGAATAGAGTTAACCGCAAGGTTCCCAGTCTTGAATGTACCCCTAAAAGGTCTAGGCAGCTCTTTGCAGAGGCCGTTGTCTATAGATCTGGATCTTACGCCCTGCCAAAGTTGTCCTCCTATAGAGGATCCTCCCGCGATGGTGTTCTGCATCACCTTGCAATTTAACCCATTACTGGGAGAAGGTTTGCAACTCATGGGACTTGTGGACAAACCATTGGGTCCTTTTTAGCGTACATTTGAGGGGTCTTCTTCCTCCTCCGCCTGTATTTATGACCCCGGGCGAGGGTGACCCAGATTTTTTTATGGACCCCGAGGGACAAGGTCCCCCCTTTGTCCTTGCCTCCTATGGAGGTACCCAAACACACAAACTACTTATAAATATATATAAATCACTGAATATATAAGTTATATACAGAAATATATAACTCACTGACATATTTAATCTACTAATTATAAATATGTATAGCTCACTGAATATATAAGTTATATACAGAAATATATAACTCACTGACAAATTTAAGCTACTACTTATAAATATATAAATATATATAGGCCTATATGAGTTATATACAAAAATATATAACTCAGTGATATATTTAACCTACTACTTATAAATATATATAATTCACTGACTAGGCCTATATAAGTTATATACAGAAATATATAACTCACTGACATATTTTACCTACTAATTACAAATACGTATAACTCCATGACTATGCCTATATAAGTTATATTCAGACGTATATAACTGACTAATATATTTAACCTTCTATTCATAAAAATGTATAACTCACTGACTAGGCCTATATAAGTTATATACAGAAATATATATCTCACTGACATTTTTAACCTACTACTTATAAATATGTGTAACTCACTGACTAGGCCTATATAAGTTACATACAGAAATATATAACTCAGTGACATATTTATCCTACTACTTATAAATATGTGTAACTCACTGACTAGGCCTGTATAAGTTATATTCAGATATATATAACTCAGTGACATATTTAGCCTACTACTTATAAATATGTGTAACTCACTGACTAGGCCTGTATAAGTTATATACGGAAATATATAACTCAGTGACATATTTAGCCTACTACTTATAAATCTGTGTAACTCACTGACTAGGCCTATATAAGTTATATAGAGAAATATATAACTCAGTGACATATTTAGCCTACTACTTATAAATATGTGTAACTCACTTACTAGGCCTGTATAAGTTATATACAGAAAGATATAACTCAGTGACATATTTAGCCTACTACTTATAAATATGTGTAACTCACTGACTCGGCCTATATAAGTTATATACAGAAATATATAACTCGGTGACATATTTAGCCTACTGCTTTGTTCACAAATAAGCACAGTGGTGTCCACGCATCTTTTGTTGAATGTCTTGGTCTGAATCCAAATTTCTGTTTGCTTAGGAATCCCTTCACTTCGAGAAAAGAGTACAGTTGGTTCTTTATAGGCTTGTCAAACATGTTGAAAACGCTGAGAGAATTGAGACGGGTCACAAGTTATACAGGTTATCTTGAGGGCCATTTTAATGGAGAGGAACTATTCGTTCTTTCTCCAGGAGTGATGGAATTAACCCGTCTGCAAAAAGTGATTTATCGAGTGTGCTAACGGTTTCAAAACGGACGGAAACATTTCTTTCAAAACTTTCGTCTGAATGCGGTCTAACCCAAATTCAGATGTACCTTTGAAAATTTTGATAGTCGTTGAGACCTCCAGGGAAGTTACAGGAATGGCTGCCATTGACTTGACACACGCTGAGCCTTTAAAATCCTTGTAGGATTTGGGTGGGATTTTTAATGTCTTCGCTGTTTTCTCTCCAATGCTGCTGAAGAATGTTCAAAGTGCTTTTGCAACTTCAGGTGGCTTAGTCAGGGTTTTCTCATCAATAGAAATTTTCAAAATAATTTCTGAGACCACACTGGCTAATCATGACAAAACAAAAAATCTCAAAGAAGAGAAAAACGAGGATAATAACATCATTTGGATGCATTTTTATTATTATTCTGCACTGAGGACGGTTGAGTAGAGGTCTCAGCCGGAATATTTGCAAAGTTTTTCTTGTGTTTTTCAGTGGCTGTTATTGCCCTCGTTTCTCTCTTCTTTGCAATATTTGTTTAGCAGTAATTTTGGTTGGTTGTTCAGGTTTCTGATCGTTAGGTCAAACCACTGTATTGATAGTCTTCCACACTTTCTTCCGTCCTTACCACTTTCAACTAGTTTTTTTATTAAAGTATTCTCTTTTGGATTTTCTTAAAACTGACTATTTGGACTTCTTGTAAGATTCATAGATTTCCAGGCTAGATTTCCAGGCTTAATGCGTTACGGTATTAGGTCAATAGAATTTTTTTTTATATATCTGATTGAACTTTCAATAGCCCGAGGATTTATTGGTGCATTTATTTTGCCAGGCTTAGCTGGTATATCTTTTAAACAATTTGCCTTGAATAGAGTTTTAAATATACTATGGAATTCTTCGAAACTCTCGTTCACATTGCCTTTTCCAAAAACTTTATCCAATTTCGTTTTCTCCAGTTCATCATTTAGTGACCTTAATTTTTTCACACAGGGCAATAATTTGGCAAATTATCTCTAACTTTCAATAATGACCTTGCTGACTTTGATGTCTGGAAAATGGTGCACGGGGGAAAATGATTTAATATATCACTGACGATTACTTATTAGGTAATTAGATCATATGAGGAATCTTTGGCACAGAAACACTGTGACTTTCTACCATTTAGTGGCAAAAGAGTGTTATTTGCAAAAAACCTGAGATTTTTCACAGGATATCTGTAAAGGTGGCAACACTGGTTTGAAGAAAGAATTAACCAAATTCGATAGTAAAAATATAGATTAACCGTACTATCACCCAAAACCAGGGTTGCCAACTGGACAAATTTTATGTCAAAAGAACACATTCTCACTTTTAATTTCTGTTCAATGTGCCCTCTCCTGCTTCTCTAGGACCCTTGGTTCGACACGATCACCCGATTGCCCAAGTTTTTAACGCTCTTAAAAAATCTTTCTATTCGAATTAAACAGACCTTGAATTTCAGAAGTCGTTCTTGAAAACTTGGGACAAACAGTAAAACTTCTCAGAAAAAAAATAAAAAAAAAAACACGCATCCGTGGTCCTTCTTCCAGCCGAAAATACAAACCGATTTTTAGAGATAGGAGCTTGAAACCGCTGCAGTATGACTCTCTGATACTCTGAATCAGATAGTATTATTCTCCTTAAGATCCATTGACTTCTAGGTGGTGTTTCTCCCATATTTAAAATCAGGCAATTTTTTTCATGATCGTCGCCTTTGATTGGTAACACTAAAACTAGTAAAACTTACATTTTTGGAATCAGCATAATAAGTCGATTTTCTTTATGTGTCTAATAGCTTACAAAATTCACTTTTTTAGAGTTTCGGATTCTATGAACCGCGTTGCTCCTCACTTACAGTTCGTTACTACGAATTATAAAGCTTTCAGCACTTTTAAAAACACTTCCTATTCTATTTCAATGGCCCCAGTTATCCACTTGCCGTTTTAAAAAAAAGTTGGGACTAACAGTCAACCTTTGGCTCAAAGACAAAAGTATGGAGGAGGGGGTCACCCTTCATATACAGAATACAGTTTGCTACTACGAATTATAAAGCTTTCAGTACTTTTAAAAACGCTTCCTATTCTAATTAAATGACCCCTTGATTATTCAGTTTCCGTTTTAAAAAAGTTAAAAACTAACAGTCAAACTTTAGCTCAAAGATAAAAGTATTGAGGATGGGGTAACCCTTCATATACGGAATAATTTCTGTTGGTTTTGAGTTTTAATAGTGTTACATACTTTCAGTTAAAAACCTTTTTTGTATTTGATTTCTAATTGTTTTACAAATAATGCTGTCAAGTTTGGCTCACACTCCATGAAATATCCCTCCCCAAGGAAATTTTTCCGTGGAAATTTCATCACAAGTAAAGTGCATATTCTCTCCAGATTGTTCCATCCGCGCTAAATCCCCCCCGTCACCCGTAAAATATCTTTTGGACGATTCAGACTGAAAAATTCTCATTTGCATGCTTAAGTTTGAAAAAGATTTTTATTTCCAATCGGTTTACGGATCACTCTGAAAATATAACCTTCCATGGTAATCGTTCCTGAATATCAAAACACGCAGAAAATTGCCTCGGATAATTTCCCCGGAACAGTTTCACGAGCAAAATTGAGTTGGCAAAGATAATGTAAGACAATTAAGAAGAATTTCGAATAGGAACTCAGTCAAATTACCCCAGTATAAAATTTTTGCTTGAAAATTCACCCCAAAAATTTCCTTCCCCAAGACAAATGTCCTCTATGGAAACCTACCCCAATCACTACCCCTCCCCTCCCTAAAAAAATGTCTCTATGCTTCCGAATAACAAATACTATGTGCAAACAAAGGACAAATTCCATAACGTACAAGCCTGTCCCCACGGGCTGTGGGGAGTCATGTCACCCTTAAAGACATAGATAATGGATCTTTCAAGTACACTGAACAAACTGACTATCTCAAATTTTGACCAGATAACTTTGGACGCGTTGGAGGGCGGCCAGTTACCCTTCAATCTTTTTGGTCACTTAGAAAAGGGTACTAGAGCTTTAATTTCCATTTGAATGAACCTTCTCTTGATCTTTTAGGAGCATATATCAATGCAATCACCCCTGGGCAAACATACCTTCAGAAGATAAAACCAAACTACTAAAAGGCTTTTACTGTAATTCCAACTTGACTTAATCGGGCATGGCCCAATTGTAGAAATTGATTAATTGGAAACAAATAACTTCCGAAGAAAAAAAAGAAAAAGAGAAAAAAAAATCAAGTTTAATGCTAATCCAACCTGTAAATTCGTTATGCTTTGAACAATAGTTACTTGAATGATATAGCCTCTACGGCTCAAAATGCTCATTCATTGACACATTATAGAACCGTTTTGTTTCGTTAGTTTCTTTCATCTTAGCGTGAGACAAGACAAAGAGTAATAATAGATTTTCCAAATTTATAGTAGCACTTTTTGATGTTTTCAGTGTCTATCACTGACAGCATGTAGGATGCACATCGCAAGGTAGGGTATGTGTGGTGAGCAGACTGAACAATAAATCTACGCAAGAGGTTTCCTGGAGTAGCGTCCGCGATTCGGCACTACAGACGCATGAGCACATTTAATGGCTTTAGTTGTTTGCTTAAAAATTGCTTGTCTAGTTTTAATAATTGTTTCCGCAATCGTTATACCAAAGATATCTCATCTCCGATACTGTAGGGACAACATGATTTCCGAGAGTGACACAATCACTTTGCGGTGCATTAAAGGACAAAAATTCGCACATATCAATATTGATAGAAAGCCCAATAGATTGAAAATCACTTAAGAGTCGATTCAGGTTCTCTTGTAAATCTGCTTTGGATCTAGTGAGCAGAAGAACGTCATCAGCGTATGCCAAGTAAGATAGGTCAGTGCCATGCAATAGGAGAGAGGGTAAGATACGGCCCAGAATCTTGGAGATGGCATGTTTGAAAATAAGAGGACTTGGAACGCTGCCTTGCCTTACACCTCTTCTGAATTTTTACAGGATCTGAAATTTTGCCTTTCCACTTGGCCAGCACAGTCGAATTTTCGTACCAAAATTTCAGAGTACTCACTATACTCGAACTAACTCCATTGTGAAGCAGAGCATTCATTGCTTACATGTGATTGATGCTATCGAATGCTTTCGATATATCAATAGTGCACATATACAGAGGTGACTTTTTCCTTCCGAGTCCACAAATACGTTAGCAGGAAGGCGATGAGCCTCTGGGCACCCGAGACCTTTCTGGAATCCAAACTGATTGTCCCCAAAGTGTCCAGTATCAAGCTCAGAGAAGATCACATTTTCAAACACTTTGCTCAAGATGCAAGAGACGATTATGTGTCTATAAGATTTGCATTTGTTTGGATCTTTTCCTTTTTTGGCGACAGATGAAATGACCCCTTTCAGGAAAGAGTTTGGAACAAAACCCCTGGAGATTCACATCTGGAAGATAAGCTGAAGATGGAAATAGAAGCATTCAGGTAAGTGCTTGAGGTGTTTTATTGGAAGACCATCGCTGTCCATCCCATTCTTGGCTTTAGAAAGTACTTTTCTGACAGCTAACTTGGTCTTCTCAAGGGAAATGGAACAACACAATAATGCCCTGAGAAACGTGCAAGCCAGCTGGAAACTTACGTTCCATATATATTGGTTATAATAAGATTCTCATCTCCATGCATCGAATTATAGTAAGAGTGCCAATCATGTAGAGTCATAGAAGTACTATATGGACGATTGTCTGGTCTGATTAGGCTTAGCCGCTATTTTTTTTATCTCCAGTGAACTGTTGCCCAATAATTCGGTACCTCTTCATTTCAGCTCGAATACAGTCCCGCATAGCGGTCTTCCACAAGCAATCAAAATGTTTAACCAGGTTTTTGCATGTCATTTTGCCGACTGGAGTTCAGTGGATTCGGACTACATTGGTTCTTCTGTCCCAATTTTGGCTCGTCTTATAGGAACCGCTTTCGCTTCGGCAACTTTCAGAGCATGGATTAGTTGATGGTAATAAGAGTTAAAATCAACCATGGCTGAGACTTTGGAAGGGCCAAAGTCTCAGCCATGAGACTTCGATGGAACTCAGGACCGAAGCAACTGTTGCGACGCAAAGGGGAATATTGAATTTCTCCCAATTTCGCTTGTAGACCCACTTTCTGGAACAAGAGTAAATAGTGCTCTGTGTTGGCTGCACCTGAAACAAAAGTCCGGAATAATCACTAATCGGATTTTCAGTGCAAACTGTAACTGGAAGACTAGAAATGGATGTGCATGAAAGTATGTGGTAAATATTTGAGGTATGACCACTAGTATGGGTGTACGTAAAATCCAGAGACTTCGGCCAAATCTTAAAAGTGGTGGGGAGACAATTCATAAAAATATCGGATAGAATATGGTCCTTTTATGGGTCACAGTTGAGGTCCCCGGCAATTAACCACTTACACCCACGAAGATCAAGAGACTCCAAATCTTGTCTTAGGACATCTGCTGCTTTTGAGAAGTTTGTCAGAGAGACAGTATTGTTGTAATTAGTAGGTATGTATATGTTGATGAACTCAATTCCCTCAACAGAGACGCACAACAGACTACTGATTCTAATTGTTGGCTTAGCCAAAAGTTCCTTCCTAGCGTATATTGCCAAGCCTCCAGACGGACGCCCTGCCGTAGATTTCGCTGGCACTAAAAAGACATAGTGCGAGCTCCTGGATAAATAGCACGTCATAAATTTGAAGATCATCTATGTATTTTTCTTTATTGTGACAATCATTGATACTCAGACTAAAAACTTTAAGAAATCTATTCATTGATTATTTTTGTTTCCCAGAATCTTTCTCAATTTTGGGCATCTTATGCTGAAGCAGACATGAGGTCCATTGCAAGAAGTGCATTTGAGATCTCCGTTACAGGGTACATCTTTGTTACTAGAGTGTGGTCCTGAACATCTTGCGCATCTTGGACTGTTTTTGCAGTTTTCAATAAGATGATCAAAGCTCGGGCATTTGAAACACCTTCGAAGGGCCTCCATGTACTTATATACCTGGGAAAAGTCGTATCCAAGCTTCATTCCGTTAGACATTACAAAGATCATGGTCTGTCTATTTTTGAAAGTCAGTCTGATTGTTTTACTTTGTCCAAAACGGAAAGCTTCCTCGACGAGGCCTGGATTATGTTTGACCACTTTACTAGCCTCCATTTCTATAGGAAGTCCTCTTATTATGCCGTAAGATTTTTCTTCCCTGAGTTTGCATTTGATGCCACTGTCACTTGGCAAATTTGCCGAAAGGACACTAGGAGCTTCAGCACTAAAAGCTTTAGCTTTTACAACATCACTGAATTTAGATTGTAGTTTATTGTTTCTTAATTGCCTGACCTCCTGAATCCCACCTTTGGACTGAAGTTGACTAAGTGTTTGTAGTCTAGTCAGGGGATCAATTGACGGAGCGTCTTCTATAATTACAGTACAAGTTGGAGGTTTGTTGTTAGCCAGGGCTGTAGCTCCAGCATCTGGGCAAGTTGTCAATTTAACACCCATCGTATACTGCTTTATCACGGACACTGAGCTCTTCAAATCTCGAATTTCACCTAGCACGATAGAGAAGTTGGTCTCGGGAACCTGTGGAACATGAGATGCGTGAGTGATGACGAAAGCTGGAAGTGGGATATTATTCCTATCACATTCAGCTAGGAAATTTAATATTTCTGATGTTGCTGAGTCTTTTGTGCAGCTTCTTGTAGCTAAAGCTACTCTTTCAGGGAATGTTAGTTGAAGGAGTTCGAGTTTAGCGTCGCGTGATGCTGCTAAATCAAAGATTTTTTATTTCATTTTCGACAGCAACGTTAGATCCAAATTTTCGTTTGACAGGAGAAAGTTCAGGATTGGTTTGAGGCATAAAGACGTCTGTGCCATGTTGAGCACCGATAAGCAAGGGAAGCATAGGTCCTCGCTACGTCTTCTCCGCAATTTAAGGGAGACTCCACTCCCCGTAGGTACGACGGTGCTTACAACAAGTAACCTCCCCTCTTCCGCTTGCTTATTCGGGAAGATTGGAAAATTGGAAAAAATAGTCGTTAAAATTTTTGAATTGGGGTTTTCTTTTTTTCTGAAAATCTTACAGAGCAGGGGATACGACGATTCCCAATTCACTTAACCCTCGCAACAAAAAGTAGGTCCCTCCCAGTGGGTAAACCGGCTCTTGCGACGGGCAACCGTCCCTCTTCTGCCTGCTTAGTAGGAAAATGACCCTTTTTTGTTTGCGGCTTTTTCGTCTTAAATTTGGACACTCCGGAAAATACAGCACCGACGATGTTGTATCGGCAACACTGCGTTGGCAGCCAATTATTCACAGCGGTGCAATGATAAATCGAACCTCTGGGAATTGAAGATCAAAATTCTGTTTACGGGGAAAAGGGAGATAATTCACGGGTAAATCTTATTTGAAAAGACACTTTAAGTGTTTACTAATCACTACTAATAAACAAAAGCTAGGAATAATGTCTTTACCTCACAATAGAGTCAATAATCCATTCTGTTATTTTCACGTAATATTTTCACGTATATATATATATATATAAATATATATATATATATATATATATATATACACAGACAGATATATATATATATATACATATAGATATATATATATATACATATATATATATATATATATATATATATATATATATATATATATATATATATATATATATATATATATATATATATATATATATATATATATATATATATATATATATATATATATATATATATATATATATATATATATATATATATATATATATATATATATATATATATATATATATATATATATATATATATATATATATATATATATATATATATATATATATATATATATATATATATATATATATATATATATATATATATATATATATATATATATATATATAATGTGAATGACTATATATTTACGTTTGAATTTCGAAACAACAGTAGAAATGACTTTAATGTTGGCTTTACTTATTTTAGGCTTTATTACTTAACCCAAAAACAAGAAAATCACAGATTTTATATACCAAAACTGTTGTCAAACAAAGAGAGGGGGGACGAATTAGCCAAAAATCTTTTCAGGCAGTAAGACTGCAGGCAGACCTTCTGCTATTTTTTTCGTTCAGAATTTATTGTTTTTACATGTCTACTAATTTTCTAGATATAGCACCAGCTGCACAGCTTATATCACCTTTGCTAAACCATTCCTACCAAGTTGTGATGTGCTAAACCACCCCTGTATCTGTAACTAGCTGTAAAAGGATATGATACTCATATCATTGAGTAAATTATTCTTAGAAGTATATATTCATTGTCTCTGCAAATAGCAAAATAGCAAATAGCAAAGACAAAAAAAAGAATAACAAGAACTCGAGACAGGAGAAGATATGTCCAATCAACCGTTTATGTTGTTTTATTTATACAAGAGAGAGTATATACAGGGAAGAGGATTTTTTATTAAAGTGTGGGAATTACGTAGCGCTGATGTTATGGGTACAGAAGTAAGATGGAGCTGCAGGAGTTTGTGCGTCCGGGAGGAATATGAGTAAGAGGAGGTTGATGAGGGTCTGAGTGGAGTAAAGTGATCTTAAATGGTGGTTTGACTTGACATGAGCAAATTCTGAATCGGAAAGATTCTTTGGTGGATCTCTAGGGCACATTGCTCAGTATTGGGTAGGAAGGGGAAGTGACTGGGGTCAGGGTGGAACAGAATCAGGAAGAGGAGGGAATCACACATTCCTTCTGCGTCGCCCTAAGAGGTTGGGTCTTAAACTTACCCTCTACTACTGATGATACATGGGCGAAATTACACGAGTTATCAGTACACGATGAAACATAACAAAGATCAACATGATTACCATATCTACCACAGAACCGCAAATACCCAAAATAAAATTACGGCATAATTTAAACCTTGTACTGTCTTCGGAATTTGCAATAACCATGATAAAAATGGCAACAAATAACATCTTCTTTTCTGCTTCAACTTAGATTAACTTCCTTTTCATCTTTCACAAGTATTTCAAAAACAACAAACAAGGCATCATCTGCATTGGCATCAACCTTGTGGATCGGGTCATTATCACTGAATTTAATGAATAAATTATACACAGTTAAAATCAGGTCAGTAGTATTAGTCTGTTTAACCTTTTCAATAACCTGACGAAATGCTCACGAAAGGAATTCCCGAGCACTTTCTTGGTCCAAAACACTCGAGGCACGTGTAATACATTTTTTGACGTATTCTGGTTCCGGGGGTGGGCAGTAGGTATAGAATTAACTTTGGGGAAGGGAGAGAGGGTTGTGAAGAAAACTTTTTGTTCAAGTCTTAATCAAAGATCTCATCATTTTCAAAAAAGTTTCATTCCTATTTAAAAAATTATGCACATTTTCTTTTTCAAATATGTTTTACTTAGAAATACTTACTAGGAATTGCGATATCAAAGAAGAGATTGTGATAAAATCCAAAATGTTAAAGGGGTATGAGCAAAATCACTTTGATCACTCCAAATCAGAAAAAGGAAAAGGAAAACAAATCAATTGTTAAGAAATGGGGCAGCAATGGAGCTCTGACATAAGTGCCTATTTATCCATACTCAACCGTAAATAGTTCTTTTTCCAGTAGTCTTGAAATTGTTGGTGATGATAATAGTGATTATTTTTGGTCAATATCGACCCATCAAATGGGTCATAAACCATAAGAACAAGGGTTTCTCAAAGTATAAAATGTGCAAATGTACTTACAGCTGGGAGAAATTTGCAACGGTGAGATATTAGGTGAGACAGTTGACTAGACACCTCACAGCAGACTATGAAGGCAATTTCCCATCTAACTTTAAAGATAAAACAAAGAGGTTTTGGAGACATGTGTCTGATGAAAATACGATCAGACGGACTATACCATTTCTGTTCAACCTGAATCCACAAATTGGATAGATCCAAAGGATATTACAAATTTCTTAGACAGTATATTTGCATCTAATTCTCTATTGATGCAGCAACCTCTCCAAGCCATCACGTCCTACCCCTAAGCTATTCAGGCCCTCGATACCAAATGTTTTCATTATTACAGACGAGATTAAGAAAGCGTTGAGCAAACTAGATCCCAGGAAAGCTAAAGGCCCAGATGGCATCGATCCCCGGCTCCTTAAAGAGCTTTCAGAAATAGTCGCTGACCCAATCTGTTCACTATTCAAGCTGTTTGATATTTATGATAAATTTTTAATTTGTAACAAATTTATAATAAATTTTGTAATAAATTTTTGTTTTATGCTGTTTCACAATTAAGCATCAATACTGCATCGATTTGTCAGTGGCTAGCCGCCCTCCAATGAAATTGGGCCCTGACATCAACTTTATTAACGATGTAGTGCCGATCAATTGAATGAAAGTATTGGTTAAAGTATTTTGGATTCTTGCTATTTAATGGGAAGACAGCTTGAAGCTGTCTTACCATTCAAATTATGTTTTAGTCTCACGACCAGAACATAATTTGCGTTTTCCTAAAAAAAAGCGCGTTCCTGAAAGTTTAATATGCATATACCAGTATTTGTTCCTTAAAGTTTTAATAATTTTTTAATTATTAAAGTTAAAAAAGATGAAACATTCTAAATGTGTTTCGTTTTCAGGAAAGGGCAAATTATGTTGCCCTGTCTTGAGAAGGCATGGGAGTTGTCAGCCTTATTCATAGTGATTTTTTCTCGTTTTGAGTTTGACTCGATTATTTATTGTAATTTCTGTTCCTTCAGAGTTTCATGTATTTATTGATGGTGATTTGTGGTAGTTTTACGATTGGAAGGTTATTTGAATTTATATCTGCTCAGTTTTGGCTTAATTCTTTTTTTTTCAAAAACATGTTTGTAATTAGTTTTTGTTGTTTTTTTAGTAACATAGTCTTTTCTGTGGAAAAACTGGTATTTTATTTTTTTGTGTTTTTTTCTTATAGGAATCTAGAGCTTGGGTTGCTGTTTGTAGGTTGGAGAAACATGGTTGACATGCATAATATCCCTTGGGACATAGTTGCCAGACTGTTCTACTATGCTGAAGAAAATGGCTGTCTCGAAAGTTTGACTGGATGCGTTTAGAAAACGAATGGGCTTGAAAAAAGGTCTGATTGCCCTCCAGTCTCATTTTACTCTTTAAAAGGGCACCAGAACTTTTAATTTGAATCGAATCAGCTCCTTAAAAGTATCAATGATATTTCTAGCTATTATAGAGTGGTGCTCCCTGTGATATTGCTTATATGCCCTTTTAAAAAACCTGCATGCATAGAGTTTTTGTTTAATTGAACCTCCTAAACGCTTCCTAGAAGTTTCACCTTAATACCCGCAGCATCATTAGTTACAGTAACTGTAGTGGTAGCATTAGAAGTATACATATAGTGCCTTCTGGCTAGACAAAAATCCCCAACAACTTATCCTTTAAGGTCTAACTTAATAATATGAGTTGTTCTTTAGATATTGGTTTGTCACTTTTTTGAAAGTCCACCTACTCATGGTATGTTTTGATTCAGTTTAACATCCACCTAAATATTCCTTAAAAGCTTCACCTTGATACCCTTAGCTTGCATAGTAGCAATAGTTGTAGCAGCATTAGTAGCAGTATGTGCATAGCACCTTTGTTTCTTAAACAATCTCTCAAAAATCGCTGAAAGTTTCAGATTAATACCATCAACCGTTCCTGAAGCAATTCTGATACGTCTGCTTGAAATCAGTGTGGGCATAGTATGTTTCGCATTAGTTTCAATATATCCCAAATTTTCGCTTTAATACCCAGAGTTTTAATAGTAATTGTAGCAATAGTAGCAGTAGATTTAATAGTAGTAGCCTAAGCTTTAGTTGCAGTAGTAGTAATAGAAGTAGTAACAAAAGTAAAAACAATAGTAGTATGAGTAGAAGCAGTAGCATTATGATTCAAACATTTTCTTTGGTTTGTTCAACGTCCTTCACAACAAGCCCTGTTAGTTTCAACTCCACAAACCAAACTGTTCCTAAGATATTGCTGTTAAACCGCTTTGAAACCTGTATAAAGACAGCGTGTTATTATTCAGTTCACCTTCCACCCCTCAAATTCCTTAAAAATTTCACCTCGATACCCTTAGGCATAGTTGTAGTTGCAGTCACAGTAGTTTGATATTACTGTTAATTAATTAAAAAAACTTGCCGAAAAGTAAATTTTTCAAAGAAAAGTAACGGCCAATTTAAACTTAAGCTCAGCAGATACAAATACCTGTTAAAATTCAAACTCAAAACGACCAGAAATTATTATTAAAAATAAATTAAACCTAAAACAAACAGAAATTAAATAAACAATCATAGCGAAAACATACAACAAGTAATAATATAAATGAATAAATAGATCTTAAAGCGAGTAATGCTTAGATTGAATAAGAAAATCAAGCTTAAAACAAAAACAATATTTTGCTATAGAAGCATAAATGAAACTTAAAACGAACAGAAATTAAATAAACAATCAATGCAAACAGACATACAATAGATATTAATGTAAATGAAAAAATAAATCTTAAAACGAGTAAAACTTAAATTGAATATGCAAATCAAGCTTGATACGTACAAATATCACTAAAAACAAGAGTTTGGGCATGGCTTACTTCTCTCACTGTAAAAGTCTAAGACCTACTGCGTCATTGGTGCTTTACTGAAAACCAATTTTAAGACAGATATTTTCTTTTGTACTTAATATTGAAAATAAACATTAAAATTATAGTAAAATTTTGAACTGATGAGCTTTCAGCAATTAATATTATTATACATCAAATATTCAGTTTAATTTATTAGCTCTTTCTAAAGTTGTTCAAGACGTATCTGCGTCATTGGCGCTTAACTGGAAACGAATTATATTACAAATATTATCTTCTCCAGTTCTTACAGCATTGAAAATAAAAATAAAATGACAGTGAAGCAAATTCTTGAACTGATGGATCTTTCAACAATTAATATCATTATACATCAAATATTCAATTTGATGTTGTTTATACTTTCCAAGACTTTTCAAGACGCATATAGTTTTCAGTAAAGCGCCAATGACGCAGTAAGTTTTAAACCTTTACATTGAAAGAAGGAGGCGATACCTCAAGTTTTTATCAGATGTATTTGGAGAAAATGGGCTTGGGGGGGGGCACTTGCCATCCGATCACTTTTGACTCTTAAAAAGGCCACTAGAACTCTCGATTTCCAATCAAATGAGCTCCCTTTGTAGTTTATATGACGACCCCTTCTATATAAAGTGCCTCTGGGAAAAAATAGAGTGTGGAGGAAGATAGCTGCCCTCCGAGCACTTTTGACTCTTAAAAACTGAATTACAACTTTCAATTTCCAATGAAATGAGCCCTCTATGAAGTTTATGCGAGTATCCCTTCCATAACAATAATATATGCTCCCAGGGTATAACTTTCAACGGTCCCCCGGCCCTGGGAAGCTATGTCGACACCAGAGTTTTTTTTATCTCAACTTTGAACTATTTTACAAAAAATGTCTACCTCAAAATTTTTATCTGATGCATTTAGGGGGTAGAACGGGAGGGGGGCTAGTTGCCCTAGGATCTCTTTTGACTCTCAAATTATGAACAAGAACTTTCAATTTCCAATCAAATTAGCCCTCTGCGAAATTTATACGTGCATCCCTTCCATAAGAACTTTATATACCCCCAGAGCATTTCTCATAACATCTGCCTCCGGGCCCTGGGGGGCTGTTTTGACACAGAGTTTTCTTATCTGACCTTTGACCTAAATGAAATGGCTATTTTAAAAACATTTTAATGAAATGGTTATTTCATCGAATGGGTTTGGGGAAAAAAGGTAAGTAGGGGGCGGCTAGTTGCCCTCGGATATCTTTTGACTCTTAGGAAGGGAACTAAAACTTTCAATTTTGAATCAAATGAGACCTATCTGACGTTTATACGAGCATCCCTCTCATAAGAACCATATATGCCCCCAAGACAACAATTACACCGCCTACCCCCTGGCCTTGTTTTTTTTTACCCCGGAGTTTTTGTTATTTAATTTTTGAACAATTTTCAACAAACTGGCTATCTCAAAATCTGTATTGGATGGGTTTGAGGAAAAAAGGGCGTGGGGGGGGGAAGTTGCCTTTATCTCTCGAGACTCTTAAGAAAACTAGAACTTTCAATTTCCAATCAAATGAGCTCTCTATGAAGTTTATAGGAGCATCCGTTTCATAAGAACCATACATGCCTGTAGGGCATAACTTGGAACGCCTTTCCCTGGGCCCTGGAGGGTTGTAATGACACGGGAGTTTTCCTTATCCGACCTTTGAACTATTTTAAGCAAAATGTCTACCTCAAAATTTTCATCAGATGGATTTGGAAAAATGTGGCGTGGGAGTGGGGGGGGGGGGGGTGGCTAGTTGCCCTCGGATCTCCTTTGAATATTAAAAATTGAGCTCGAACTTCCAATTTCTAATCAAATGAGCCCTCTGTGAAGTTTATACGAGCATCCCTTTCATAAGAGCCATATATGGCCCAGGGCATAACTTACAACGCCTGACCCAGGGCCCTTGGGGATTGTTTCGACACCTGAGTTTTTATTATCTGACTTGAACTAAAAGTTTATCTCAAAATTTTTATCAGATGCATTTGGGGAAAAAGGGGCGTGGGGGGCTAGTTATCATCCAATCTCTTTTGACTCTCAAAAACAGAACTAGAACTTTCAATTTTCAATCAAATGAGACCTCTCTGAAGTTTATACGAGCATCCCTTCCATAAGAACCATATATTCCCCTAGGGCATAAAGTACAACGCCTGCCCTCTGACCCTGGGGGGTTGTGTCGACCAGGGAGTTTTCGTTATGGTCTTAGAACTATATAAAAAATAGCTATCTCAAAGTTCTTATCGGATGGGTTTGAGGAAAAAAGAGCTTGGAGGGAGGGGGGGGTGATAGATGCCCTCCAATCTCTTTTGACTCTTAAGAGTGAACTAGAACTTTCAATTTCCAATCAAATGAGCCCTCTATGAAGTTTATACGAGCATCTGTTTCATAAGAACCATACATGCCTTTTGGGCTTAACTTAGAACGCCTTCCCTTGGGCCCTGGAGGGTTGAAATGACACCGAAGTTTTCCTTATCTGACCTATGAACCATTTTAAACAAAATGTCTACCTCAAAATTTTCATCAGATGGGTTTGGAAAACGGTGGCGTGGGGGGGGGGGGGGGGCGGCTAGTTGCCCTCGAATCACCTATGACTATTAAAAATTGAGCTCGAACTTCTAATTTCTAATCAATTGAGCTCTCTCTGAAGTTTATACGAGCATCCCTTTCATAAGAGCCATATATGGCCCAGGGCATAACTTTCAACGCCTACCCCCTGGCCCTGGGAGATTGTGTCAATACCTGAGTTTTGTTATCTGACTTTTTAAAAATTTTCAACTTAGTGCCTATCTCAAAATTTTTATCGGATACCTTTGGGGAAAAAGGAGCGTGGGGGGCTAGTTGCCCTCCAATCTCTCTTGACTCTTAAAACATGAACTAGAAATTTCAATTTCCAATCAAATGAGCCCTCTTTGAAGTTTATACGATCATCCCTTCCATAACAACAATATATTCCCCCAGGGCATACATTACAACGCCTGCCCTCTGACCCTGGAGGGTTAGGTGGACCAGGGAGTTTTCTTTATATGGTCCTAGAACTACTAAAAAAATAGCTATCTCAAAGTTATAATAGGATGGGTTTTAGGAAAAAAGAGCGTGGAGGGGGGGATAGGTGCCCTCCAGTCTCTTTTGACTCTTAAAAAGTGAACTAGAACTTTCAATTTTCAATCAAATGAGCCCTCTTTATACGAGCATCCCTTCCATAAAAACCATATATGCCCCCAGGGCATAACTTATAACGCCCGCCCCTGGGCTCTGGGGGGGTTGTGTTGACACAGGAGTTTTTTATATGATCTTTGAACTATTTTAAAAAAATATCCATCTCAAAATTTTTATTGGATGCATTTGTAAAAAAAGGGTTTGGGGGGGGGGGCGGCTGGTTACCCTTCGATATCTTTTGACGCTTATAAAGTGAACTAAAACTTCCAATTTGCAATAAAATGAGCTCTGTCTGAAGTTTATACGAGCATTCCATCCATAAGAACCATATTTGCCCCCAGGGCATAACTTATAACCCTTGCCCTGACGACTTTGGGGGGAGTGTCCTGCTCAAAGATATAATTTCCAGAACTTTCAACTACTTTCAACTACGTTGAACAAAATGGCTATCTCAAAATTTTGATTGGATGTGTTTGGGGAAATGGTGGGCGTGGAAGGGGTTTTACTTGCCTTCCAATCACATTCAACTTTTAAAAAGGCCAAAAGCCATTTAAATTTCCAATCGAATGAGTCGTTTTTGAGGTTTCTATGACAACACTTACTATTAAAACCTTATATACCCCCAGGGCACAACTAAAAACCCTTGCCCATAGGGCTCTCGGGGTTGTCGTCCTCAAAGACCTAGTTTCCAGATTTTTCAACTACGTTTAAAAAAAATGGCTGTCTAAAATTTTGATTGGATGTGTTTGGGAAAAGGGTTGGCGTGAAAGGGGGGGGGGGGGGGCTAATTGCCCTCCAATCACTTTCGTTGATTAAAAGGGGCACTAACCCTTTAAATTTCCAATCGAATGAGTCCTTTTTGAAGTTTCTACGACAAAGTAGTTTTCTCGCAAAAATCAACTACGTAGAACAAAATGACTATCTCAAAATTTTTATTGGATGTGTTTGGAGAAATGGTGGACGTGGAAGGGGTGTTAGTTGCCTTCCAATCACTTTTGACCGTTAAAAAGAGCACAAGAACTCTCGATTTCCAATCAAATGAGCCCCCTTTGAAGTTTATACGACGACCCCTTCCATATGAAGTGCCTCTGGGGAAAAAAAAATAATCATAGGCAACGCTATAGCGTTGGCTATAGTAAAAGTCATGGCTCCGATGTTTTATTATTATTTTTCTCCCAAAGGCACTTCATATGAAAGGGGTCGTCTTAGAAACTTCAAAGGGTGCGCATTATATTTGAAATCAAGAGTTCTAGTGCCCTTTTTAAGGGTCAAAAGTTATTGGAAGGCAACTAATACACCCCTTCAACGCCCACCTGTTCCTCAAACACAACTAATCAAAATTTTGAGATAGCCAATTTGTCCAGCGTAGTTGATTTCAAGATACAAATTATGTTTTTATGGAGGACACTCCCCAATAGCCCTCAGGGCAAGGGTTGTAAGTTATGCCTTGGAGGCATATAAGGTTCTTATAGAAAGCGTTGTCGTAAAAACTTCAAAAAGGACTCATTCGATTGAGGGCTAGGGCCCTTTTTCATAGTCGAAAGGGACTGGAGTGCAACTAACCCCCCTCTCACGCCCACCTTTTCTCCAAACACATCCAATCAAAATTTTGATACAGCCATTTTGTTCAACGTAGTTGAAAATTCAGGAAATTAGGTCTTTAAGGATAACACCCTTCCCCCCTCCACAGTCCTCAGGACAAGGGTTGTAAGTTATGCCTTGAGGGCATATAAGAGTAGGTAAAGGGGTAACTTCCCGGAACGAACACATGTGCTGCCATCTATAATTGAGTCTAACGCTGACAGGTTATAATTTATTCAAGGATTATTGATCCACTAACGGGTCAATGACACCTTTTTCAAGGTCGATTTATTTGTTGTTTATAGGTGTAATGACTCCGGGGTAAAGTTTACACATGCGCACTGAATTCTAACGGGGCAATGTATTGATCCACTAGAGGGGAAGTATATTTCTGAGAAATTGATAACATAATCGGCGGTGAATTATTGATTCTTACGGGAACAAGATCACGCGTCTCTTTCAAAGCCAATCAGTGAGTCAGAAATATTAGCGGGACGGGATTGCAGAGAATGTAAGGAAAGGATTTATGCTATAGTTTTTATTAGTGTGTGAATAGAATTCAAGGAGTGAGATCAGTTTGACTTTACTCGTTAGGATATATTTGTAATAATGATGAGTGGAATGTTTACACTATTAGAAGTTGATAGTGGAGTTGGTAGCAATGATACGAGAGCACCAAACATTGCGGTGGAAATCACGAGAGGATCACGGCTTGTCTGGAATGGGATGAAGTATATGCAAGATAAGTGATATCCCTGAGCATATTTCAAATGGAGGATCAATTATGCTTCGCTGCAAAAGCTGATATAGCGCATGTGAATAGACTTCAATGTGCTTTAAGTGCATTAGTGAAGCATATCGAAGACAATAAGCTGTATCGCTAATTGTACATGTGTAGTGTTATTGTTGTAATTATAAAATAAAATTGTTTCCAAATCGAAAATGTTCCCTTTATTTTTGTTAAAATGTTAGGCTAACGAATCATGGTCAGTCTAGAGTCAGCAGTGAGAGCGATAGGATTGAAAAATGAATAAATTTGAGAAAGAGAGAATTAGATCGAGTCTTGTGATTATGGAAAAACATTTGATTTTGGATGATGATTTTCTCGAATTGTCCCTTCAACGAAAGATATTCTCTCAGGGAACACTTGACAATATAATCAAAACTGATTGTTCCCCATTGGGCTATTGTATGAAACTTTGTCAATGTGCCTTAAATACTTATACTCAATTTATTGATATATTAATTACAACAAAGCAAAATAATATCGTGGATATACTTTTGAAAACATTGCCATAGATTCAATGTAGATGGCTCCCCCACTTAAAAGAGGTAGCGCCAAACATTTACCCTTCTCCAATTTCTCTCTCTAAATTTATTGAAAGAAGATCAGTTTCGTTTTAGATGTGAGAGTTGAGAACGGAAACCAAAAAAAAAATGTTCCATACATGACCGCTCTATGTGTACACTCTTGGCAGTTGGTCATCCTGTAAGAACTGTACAGTTTTTGATGGCTATAATGGAAAGTGCAAATTATGTGATCCTCGTAAATTACATGGAGGCTATGGAGTACAAATTAAAGAATGTAATTCGAGTCTTGAAGATATTTGTGACTCTCACCCTAGAGGACATATTTTCTCTAATTGGCACTATGACAAATGTGATCAGTGGGAGAATACTTACCCCGGTATGATTGGAAAGAATCCCAAACGGGATTTTAGTTTATTTCTTCGAGATCGGTATCGTCGTGGATTTAAATTATTCTGAGAGGAAGAATCTGGTCTACGATTAAACTGCTGGGGTAAAAAGACAATTTGGTTGCTACGTCATCGTTGTGACGACACTGCCTATTATGACTATATACCAAGTGATTTTTATTTGGCAGTTACCGAGTGTGATTAACCATTTGAAAACACTGTATGTGATATTGCTTCAAATAGACGGATTGATACTTGTGAATTTCATAATATGAATGCAAATAGTATCATTGACTATACAAAGAGATATGACAAGAGTGAAGTGACATTATTCAGTTGAAAATATTACCCTGACCTTGCAGTCAATCAATACAAGTACGTAGTGAATCCAAAAAATCTACCAGTACTTGCTGTTCATAACAGTTGCCTCTTCACAAAAGAAGAAGGAATCCAAATTAAAGATTAAAGACACTGCTGTTTATAAATTTTTTATTTACTAATAAACAAATTCACATACATTTTTTAAGCACTTTACTCGAAGGGGATTAAAATTTAAAGTATACAGGTCTTGGAGGATATTTTAGACCATAAAGTCGTTCAGATGTGAATTTTCTACATTAATGTTGAGAAACTTCTTGTAAGTATAGCGACGATATTGGAACACGAAATATAGTGGCGCATGGAAGCCACAGCTTTTACTAGTCAGATCCTCCACTCTCTTCCTATTTTGAATAATAGTTTTCCCACTGTTCTCAATATAGTTGCTAATGTGGGGAGTGTAGAATGTATAGGGTAGGCCAAGAGGATCAAAAAATTCAATCGTCTTTATTGTTTGAAAGATGCACAGCCAAATACCCGTCTGCACAGTCGACGGACTGCTATTAACAATAATTAGGGTATTGTTGACACTTTAAATTTTTCAAAAAAAATCCGAGGGCAGACAAAAGGATCTGTATTTGGACATGTAGGGGTCCATATTAAATACATTGATTATTTGACTGGTGTTCATGGTGCCAAGTCTAATAGAACACTGCCTTCGGAAGTGATTTCCCAACAGGTTTCAAATTGATTTAGTGAGATTAGTGCAATACTCTCAGCTAACGGGTCGGTAAATGTACACTCTAAACGCACACTCCCCGTACGTACTATACTCATATCCTGGGTGCTAGACAAATCCAATACAATGTTACCATGTGCTTTAGAAAACACTTCTTCCGTTATAGCATTTTCAAATAGTTGTGAATCATGATCTAGGGTTTGCATGGTCAACTCATACAATGTTCTATATGATTTATCAAAAGATAGATTGTAGATCGGGATTCTATTTACTTTGCAGACAAGAGATGAAAGCCCAAACATTTCAAATTTATGCGGGCATCCAGTCCTCGATCCTATTGCACTAGCGCTTTTTACAAATGCCAAGGCCAGTTTTGACGGAATTTCGCCATTGATAAAGGATAAGTCGGTGAAGGTGTGTGACCCCGTGGCAAAATGACGTTGATTGGTGATTGTATGAGGAACAAGTAGTTAGATATTATTTCCACTGGTTCTCAGTTTTTCCACTGCCAAAGCCACAGAACTCATAACCTGTTGTTTGCGTACATGTAGTATTGCTGAGGTGAGGGAGAGAGTTACATTAGGATTGGCAGCAAGTTCTTTTCTCAATATGAAATTGGATGATGCAAGCGTGAATTTTATTTCCACTTTAATATTGGGTGGTAGTCATTGGGGTATATTAAATATTTCATGATATATTTTTCCAACTAGATGTAATTCACTAGTTGTAGCATTTTTAAGTGCATCTGTACTATCAGTATCAGCAATATATTCATATCCATTGGAGGTGCCTCTGAATTCCTTTTATGAATTGGGTGTCGTCAGCATGAATTGCAAATAGCTTGTATAATTTGAGAGATTGTTGCTTGTGCTCACCAGTGTGCCATTTATGTAGACACTGATTTGACGAAATAAATTATGAAATATACAATTTTCATAGGATATTCCATCGGCAAGAATTGACAATGTATTATTTGATTTCCGGACTGTCATTCGTAAATCTATAAATGTCGAAGACATGTCCATAAAGTAGTCTTCATTGCAATAAATTTGAAAGTGGATATTATCGGAGAGGGGTTGTTGAGGGTAAAATTGTTCATAGTATCCATGTTTTACACTCACATAAACATTTCTGCATTGAATAGATTCAATGAGGAGGTGATTGAAGTTTGGGAATCCTTATGCGGTAGATATGTCATCTTAGGAAAAGAAATCTAGTTTCAATCTAACAATCCTCTTCCTGTTCTCCCAAAGGCACTTCATATGGAAGGGGTCGTCTTAGAAACTTCAAAGGGGGCTCATTATATTTGAAATCAAGAGTTCTAGTGCCCTTTTTAAGGGTCAAAAGTTATTGGAAGGCAACTAATACACCCCTTCAACGCCCACCTGTTCCTCAAACACAACTAATCAAAATTTTGAGATAGCCAATTTGTCCAGCGTAGTTGATTTCAAGATAGAAATTATGTTTTTATGGAGGACACTCCCCAATAGCCCTCAGGGCAAGGGTTGTAAGTTATGCCTTGGAGGCATATAAGGTTCTTATAGAAAGCTTTGTCGTAAAAACTTCAAAAAGGACTCATTCGATTGGAAATTGAAATATACCCTCAACAGGGTCTTCTAGGCTCAAGGCTCTAGGCAGGCATGCCTTTCCAAAAACTAACCTGACAAGTATGTGTCAAATAAGAGAGTCATTCATACTCCTGCCATTTACCCGTGCCCCAGCCATTTAAACATTTGCCTCTCAATTACTTGGACTATCTGTCTTGGCTTTTCTCTGTCTACAATTACCCAGCCCAGTCTTGATGCAACCGATTGCCCAAAATACTTGATAAATTCAATTCAAATTCAATTTCAATTTCAATTCAATTCAATTAAATTCAATTCGCCCACCTTTTCTCCAAACACATCCAATCAAAATTTTGAGACAGCCATTTTGTTCAACGTAGTTGAAAATTCAGGAAATTAGGTCTTTAAGGATAACACCCCTCCCCCCTCCACAGCCCTCAGGGCAAGGGTTGTAAGTTATGCCTTGGGGGCATATAAGAGTAGGTAAAGGGGTAACTTCCCGGAACGAACACATGTGCTGCCATCTATAATTGAGTCTAACGCTGACAGGTTATAATTTATTCAAGGATTATTGATCCACTAACGGGTCAATGACACCTTTTTAAAGGTCGATTTATTTGTTGTTTATAGGTGTAATGACTCCGGGGTAAAGTTTACACATGCGCACTGAATTCTAACGGGGCAATGTATTGATCCACTAGAGGAAGTATATTTCTGAGAAATTGATAACATAATCGGCGGTGAATTATTGATTCTTACGGGAACAAGATCACGCGTCTCTTTCAAAGCCAATCAGTGAGTCAGAAATATTAGTCATAATTGACCTGTTCTGATGACACAGTGCTCACCACTGTGTCAGTTATGTAGACACTGATTTGACGAAATAAATTATGTAATATACAATTTTCATAGGATATTCCATTGGCAAGAATTGGCAATGTATTATTTGATTTCCGGACTTTCATTCGTAAATCTATAAATGTCGAAGACATGTCCATAAAGTAGTATTCATTGCAATAAATTTGAAAGTGGATATTATCGGAGAGGGGATGTTGAGGGTAAAATTGTTCATAGTATCCATGTTTTACACTCACATAAACATCACATAAGCGTAAATTTTATATCCACTTTAATATTGGGTGGTAGCGATTGGGGTATATTAAATATTTCATGATATATGTTTCCAACTAGATGTAATTCACTAGTTGTAGCATTTTTAAGTGCATCTGTGCTATTAGTATCAGTAATATATTCATAACCATTGGTGGTGCCTCTCAATTCCTTGTATGACTTGGGTGTCATCAGCATGAATTGCATATAGCTTGTATAATTTGAGAGATTGTTGCTTGTGCTCACCAGTGTGTCATTTATGTAGACACTGATTTGACGAAATAAATTATGAAATATACAATTTTCATAGGATATTCCATCGGCAAGAATTGGCAATGTATTATTTTATTCCCGGACTTTCATTCGTAAATCTATAAATGTCGAAGACATGTCCATAAAGTAGTCTTCATTGCAATAAATTTGAAAGTGGATATTATCGGAGAGGGGTTGTTGAGGGTAAAATTGTTCATAGTATCCATGTTTTACACTCACATAAAAATTTCTGCATTGAATAGATTCAATGAGGAGGTGATTGAAGGTTGGGAATTCTTATGCGGTAGATATGTCATCTTATTAAAAGAAATCTAGTTTCAATCTAACAATCCTCTTACTGTGGCTTCTTCTTCTACTGTTTACAGTGTTTGTCAGCTTTTTCCTTCTTTTCTTTCCAGGGGTGATGTCTTTTGTTTCTGACCTGAGTAGATACTGATGAGTGATGCAATGTTTCTCGACCTTTTTAAACCTTTTCCATTTTGTTTTAATCTCTCGCCAAGGGTTCGGGCACTGGACCTAAGATTTTCCGAAGCCCTTTTTTTTAAAATCCTTGCCAGAGCTCCAATCATATAGTTTAGAGGATGGAAAATCTGTTGCAGCCGGTACAATATATTTTCTAGCCAGAGGTAGTGCAGAGCTAAACAGCCTAGCAAACCAACGGCCAAGACAATAGCCAGACATTGACGAGCGACCTATGTAATAGTCCATTCCATTGCCCAGTTGTCTTGGGCCAAGAGTATTAACATAGCAGTCAATATCAGGACAAATGAATACTACTTTTCTATTAGACATCTTGTTGTTGAACGATGGGTTGAAAATGGCATGTAATTACAGCCAAACCTTTTGATATTGCTAGGGGATCACCTAATTAAGTTCTTAGTGTTAACTGACAGAGTTCCAAATAGGAAGTGTTTACGGGAATATACTGAATATGCTTTATATTGTAGTGGTGAATATATTCTTCATTGGTTTTTGCTTAAGAGCTCGTAGGAGGGGGACATTGCTATTGCCAACCCTGGATGTTTCCGCAAATAAAGTGTAGAGAAATATACAAGTGTCTGTGGAGAAGGCAGGCGGGTAGTTTGCAAAAATAAAATTTGTGTTTCCAGCACTTTTGCCGTTGATTATATTAAGCTTAAAGCCAAGAACATCCTTTAGATTATCATTGAGAATAAAATTTTTATCGTCCATGGGTGAACTAATGTAGATTTTGCCCTCCTCCTTTGAATAGTTGAAATGAAAAGCTCTTTTTTTACGAGCGGAAACTCTTTAATTAGTAGAACGACATAAATCATTCATGCATGTGAGTTCTTCATAGGATAATTCAATATATGGATAATTCATCCAATTGATCTTTTGAATTTGTTCTTCATCACCTGAGGGTGGCGGCCAATCATAGGGTCTAATTTTTATTTCACATTTACGATCTTTTCTCAGGATGTCATATGTATTTTTCAGAATACAGTCGACAAGAGCCACTTTATACTTTCGATCGTCGAATTTGATGGTGGGGGAGAGTTTCGTCCAAAAATCACTTGTTCTATTCAAGTCATTGTAGAGAGGATCAGAAACATTGGACTGAAAGTCACATAGAAATCATTGGGCATTGTAAATATCTTCAATACTGACCCAAGAATCAAAATCAGAGTTTTATCCTAGCCAGCAAACAAGCAACTGTCTCTTGCCCCTACGAGTACGACTCTTTAATATCTTTTCAATTTGATAAATTTCGCTTGTGTTTCTAACTTTTTGAAGTTCACATTCATAAAAACCGCCGAGAATCTCATCATCTTTGGTGTCTCGCAGTCGATATGTCGTGGGTGTAGTGTCTAGGGTTTTGGACACTATAAAAATTTCAGTGTTCCATAAATAATTCCCCTTTTCAAAAATATTGGTGGTTCTATTAATTCGAACAGTATCACCCACATAAAATTTCTTCTTTTTCTTCTCATTGCCATTGGAATATTGCTTTAGAAAAGCATCAAATGTATTTTCACTGCAATGAACTTTCCGAGGGCTTGAGTTGGACAGAGATCGATGGGGTCGATGGTTGTATATTTCCATGCTTTTATCTAAAACATGAATAAAAGCAGCAGTATTTTTCAGTGTACAATATCTTGAAATTAATAGACGAATCGTTCTTATCAATCGTTCAGCCAATGCACCCTTTATCGGGCTGTGACTATTATGAGTGTTGTATTATATTTCAATAGAACCTTTTGCATATGAGGATTAACAAATTTGCCACCGCGATCCGATTGAATTTTTCTATAGCAATCCTGTTCAAGAATACTTTCTAAAGCATGAGTAACTTCAAAACCTCTCTTTGATTGCAATAGAATGGCATAGGCATAGCGACTAAGGACACTGATTGCCACTAGAATATATTTGTAGGGTGCTTTGTGACGCCGTTGAATCGTGTCTAAAGTTAAAAGATCAGTTTGCATTATATGCAGAGGGAAAAAGTTTTTAGTTTGTCGATACTGTTTGCCACGAAGCCTGCGATTCCAATGCAGCGTGTAACTCGGTTCATTTTATAGATACTCTTTTGCTTTTTTAATGTGCTCCCATCTATATCAGAGGCAACTTTAGAAAGCATTGTGGGGGAACTTAGACTTCCCACTTCACCAATATTTTCCTAAACATGCTTCGGAACTTCAACCATTTTGAACGCAAACACGTAGTGTAATGTCCACTCCCCTTTTTCATACTGGAGGGTGAATCAATCCGTCGTCGCTTTTGACCAGAAGCCAAAGGTGTTATAAAATCATTGCTGCTACTGCTGCTAGTATTTTTCAATATTGAATCTTCTTCTTTTTTAAATGGTGGTGTTGGTGTTGTTGGAGGACTATATTCTCTTAGTTTGTTTAGAATTTGCCTATTGCCAATAAGACTTTAGTGGAAGTTTGATGCATTTAGAAAGGTGTATTGATTATTTTCAAATGATAAAAGTCCTTTACGATTCGTCACCATATCACAAATTAAATCAACTAGATTATAACTTTTCCCCTGAATTATAATTCGTTTCCCTGTGCTGTCAACTTGAACTTGATGATCACCGCCAGTTTCCAACGTGAGATATGATAATACTCTTTTACTCTGTTCTCGATAGGTCACTGGCAATAGGTTTTCAATGGATGTCACTATAGACTTCAATTCCTTCTCCCTTGATTGCACTGCAGAATATGGTGATGTTTCCTGTTTAGGGGGATCTGTGACGGTGACGGCGGGTCTCTCACGATAAGGTCAATGTTTGTCTACACGTCGCAATGTATCTAGAAGTAAAACTAGCTTTTTATCATCGGCAATATTCTCATCATTAATGAATTTGCTTATATTAAGTTCAAAATGTTCCTCGGGCGAGTGGACAAGTTCAAATGCCGTTAATTTATAGGGCTTAGCCATTCTCTAGAGAAAACTGTTTACAAGTCCTGCAATTATTGGTAGTAAAACTGTAAAAAAGCTACTGCCCGCTTGAAGGAGACGTTTGCTTTAAAAATTTGTTCCTTGTTTTTTCAAGCCAAGGCCCGAACAGTGGAACGATGTTGCTTTGTCTGTTGTCTAACACCTTCTGGCGAGTGTGCATTGCCCTCAGTTAAATTTAAACAAAGTTCAGATATTAGATTAATGAAATCATTGTCAACACCATGTTTGAGTATAGCCTTCCTGAGTGGAGGTTTTGAAGTGCCTAAAACGGAAAATAAATGTCGTTGTTCGTGTAGTTTCTTCAGTGTCATAATGGCAGCTAATACATTTTTCTACTGTTCACTGGAAGATATACAGTATTTTTTTTGTCGAAAATATCAGTGACTACACGTAGATCCTTGGGTGTGCTCTAATTAAGATCTAGAAAAATGTACCCGTAGGGCTTATTTGTTGCCTGAGTGTACGCTGACAGCAGAAATTTGGGAGTGCCAGGGTATATTTGCTTATTGAGAGTTATTAGAGAGCTAGAATCACGAACAACTCAGTAGATGATATAGATGGTGCAATTCAAAGCAAGGGTTCTCAGACATTTGCTCTGATGAAACAGATTGTATAGAACTAGGGTTAGGGAAATGTGTTCATGATGAGAGTGAACGGTAAAAAGCTGTAGCATTTCCTATGAGACCTGTTCAATTGATTCGGCCAAATCATCAATAATCAGCCACGAGTTTGGTTCAATACTATTGAAAACATCAAGTCCCCGTATGAATTGTATTAGCATGGATGTGGCTGTGGCAATAGCTTTTATTTGATCGTAGCATTCCTGCCAAATACTATAGCAATAATAAATTTTCTTTGGTTTTTCCAAAACATTTTATTACAATTTTGAATTATTTTAGCTAAAACTGTCGTTTTCCCAGGCATTGATGGACCACACAGAAACGACCTAAAAGGTGTTTTAAATTGATACATACTGCTGCTGTTGACAACAGTCAGACTACAATTAACTGTAAACCATACTTGTCCAATGAATAAGTAGTAATAATAATTTTCCAATAGATCTATCTAGTTTGTTAACAAGAACAACAAAAATAATATTTAATTCATTTATTAACATAAAAACACTTTTCTGTTCAACAAGAACATTTATTGAACAAAAACACTTGTTCAACAAGAACAAAACTCTATTTGTTCAACATGAACAACAATAATATTTATTAACAACAACAACAATAATATTTATTAACAACAACAACAATATTTATTATCAAAAACATTTGTTCAACAAGAACAACACACACTATTTGTACAATAACATTTATTGTCATAAAAACAATTTTGTCCAGCAAGAACACCAACACTATTTGTACACACACATTTTTGTACAACAACATTATTTGTACAACAATATATTGACATAAAAACAACTTAAAATAGCACAGTTGAACACTATGAATTTAAAAGATACCCCCTCCCCCCTAAGGACCCCCCACCCTCCGGGGAGCGACGGACCGAAGGCCGGCCACGGGCGGGACCCCCCCCCCCCCAGCCACGGGCCGAAATCTGGCCGCGGGCGTGACCCCCCACCCCCCTGGATATTGCGGATCGAAACAGTATACAATGGTCGCCGTCGCTGCTGCATGTTAGTTTAGAGCATTTCAGTTAATTCATGAAAGGTTAGGTTATTAAAAATGGTTAGGTTAGAAAGGTTAGGTAATTTATCGAGACCAAGTTGGTTGCGATAGTCTACACATTCAACCCGGTCTGAAATTTGATAGTGGCCGTGAGGGAGTACATTTACACCATTCTCGAGCACAAAGACTTTGTCGGTTATACACGACATGGCATTCTTTTCAACTCTAACAGTATAATTTTTATACTGTAGAGAGCGAATTGCCAGCACTTGTGCTCTCGGCACTAGGCTACTCTCTACACAGTTTCTGTAGACACTTATGTTCTAATTGTTCTTTACAAAATGTGTAGGCACCCCTTTACACGCCTGTTTTACATATTTATTATGAGTTTCAACGCAATTAACTTTAGGACCCGGAACACCACATTGGATATTAAATCACTCCCCGTCTCTGATTTTAACATGAGTAAATGATTGGGGGCCTGACGTTTCATTAACTCAGGGTAGAGGGACAGATTCCAGTTAGTGAAATCCATCTGCGAGCTGATGTGTTCCCCATTTTCTAAATCTCCCAACAAATCCCCGGTTTTTACTTTTAACAGCAGAGAATCTTTATCCCCATAATAAACTTGAACCACCCCCTCCCTTGGCAATTGTACCTTGCGCACATTGTAAAAAAAACGACAACATGAGCTTTTCGGAAATTTCAAGTACTGAACTATCTCCTGCTATATTCGTGTTCAGTACAACATTTCTCCTTTTCCATGCTTGTCTCTATGCTCGTGAACGATGTAAAATTTGGGTTTGCAATAATTCGTGCACATTCTTTAGGGTCAGTCACGACGTCACAACGAGATCTGTTCCGTACGCTTTCACGCATTTTGCCAATCGCAGAATTTCGAATTAGCTTGTACATTTCCCTTTCTACTTTACTGTTTGCCCGAGAGCGTTTATCGACAAAGGTGTCGATAAACGTCTTCAAATATAGTTTTTGATTGAATTGCAGGACCCTATGTATTTTGGTGATCTTGAAACCATTGTTCACCATCCAGTGCAAAAGCACATGTTGAACAACGATATTCTCTTTAGGGTGCAGATCTGCAATCAGTTTCTGCTTGGAGGGGGTCCAGTGCATCCCCATATTCTCAACTAATGATCGATTTTATGGACTCAGAGAGTCCTTTGTCACTAGTCGATTGAGACAGGATAAAACAAAATCTCCGACTGAATCATGAAGCGTCAATGGAATGAATCCGTCAATTTCAAGGAACCATCCTTGTGGCCCATTGTCCTCGACGGTGTTAATGTCGGGGAACTCACAAGGATTCTCAAGCCATTTATAGTTCCCACACGGCAAAGAGTAGTGAGACAATGCCGAGGTATATAACGAGTTCATGTCAAGGAAAAATTCATTGGACTTTACACCAGTGTCTTGTCCGCTTGAATCTGTTGTCAAAACGTGATCTCCATGGAAAACATACCCACCCCTCATTGATTTTTCTACAAAAAGGTTTTGATCTACATCAGTGATCAACCCTATTTCTTCCCTACTAATTTTTAAAATCAAGTCCATCACCAAATGTGGTGTGGAAAAATAATATCCTATATCTAGTCCAAACTCTGAATAGATTTGATCTGTGTTTTTACAGGCAATATCTAACAGAGTTAAAACTTCACTGGCCAAGTACAGTCTACAATAATCCCACCCATTTTTACAATTAC
Organism: Artemia sp. Qi Xiang Cuo; assembly: GCF_049724085.1. NCBI lineage: Eukaryota > Metazoa > Arthropoda > Branchiopoda > Anostraca > Artemiidae > Artemia > Artemia sp. Qi Xiang Cuo. Next base: position 9,916,065 of record NC_142794.1, on the reverse strand, counting down.
CCTTAGCCCAGACCCTCTTGGCAAATTCATATTCCTCGGCATTGCATTCACTGTTGATGAGTGAATTATAGAAAGCTTCAATTGGAGGCAGTTTCTCCTCGCTTAAGCGAGCACCAGAACAGTAATAGTCGTATGCATATACACCTTTACAGGTCAATAGTTCATGCATTTCACTGTTTGGAAAGTGCTGTTTAAGCAATGGAAAACTATCGAAATTGTCGCTTTTCTGCACTTGAATCAATTGACTCAATGGCTTGGGTAAAAAACTAAAAGAATCTAAAAACCTGATTTTATTCAAAACCGTTATTCACGTAAAAACCGCTATTCACTACCTGCCATTTCAACTCGAGAAGCACTAGCTTCTCTGCTGATTTGGGGATGATGTTATAGGTAAATGAATTGTTTACCCATGGACTAACTACTTCCCCTCCCTCCCTGTGCATACGTGCCAAAGCCGGCAAAATAAATTTTAAATCCTAATTTGAATTATGAATGAAAACTGGTATAAAAAACTGCTGGCTTGCATTCACATTGCATGATTGATGTGCTACCCCTCTAAAATTACTACCCCCAGATGATATTTCCTGCCACAAGGGATTGTGGTCTCTGACTTTCCCCTTCCCCCCTCTTTTCCACCTAGTCCCTCTCCCCTTGACCCCCTCTTCAAACTCCCCCTTACAAACCCAGAATATTTTTTTTTATTTTTAATCGCGAGACGATCCGCTGCAGACAAAAAAATTGGGTAATGGGTATTTATCAAACGAGAAATAGCTTCATTTACAGTGTCAATTAATTTGGTCAGTACCTTGACCATTAAATCACCCTCATCCATTGTTTCGACTATTTCTAACAACTGCATCGTGTTAGAACTCTCTCTTTGTGCGTGGGCGTAGGAAACTGCAATGGCTCGATGTTCTTTGATTCGATTCGGAAATCGAGGATCGTTCACTTCCACTCAATTTGCTTCACAATCCAAAGAGATTTTATTGCTTTGGAGGAGGGTATTTTGAAAATTTTTAAAACGTAAAATGGCCCTATCACCTGAAACCATTCCCACTGACTGTTAGCCATGCCGTCTGTTTGCTTCATATGATTTTGTAGTTTTAAATCACTACAAAATTGTGACAGGCATGTCGGACAGTAGAAACGTACCTCTAGATCCCTACCCCCTGCCAGAACTCTGCTGATGTCTGTAATTGGGTTGAAATGGCCAATTGCATTGGGGTCACTTCGGGGTGTGTACAAAAACCAAACCCAGTGCTTTACCAATTCAATTGACGGGCCCCCTACTGGGAACAACACCCCCTTCATATTAGAACGAACCCCATCCTCAAATTCAGTTTCATATTGAACCACAGTAGCGCTGATATTTAAATGGGCATTGGCCCTTTCAAAAATATCAATGGACCTGAGCGTTACTGGGTATTTTCCCTCTAAACAAGAAAAATCTACAGGGGTAAAATCGGACCCCAGCTTCCCATTTAAAGTCCAGTATTCTAAATTTGTCTTTGAAGCATCACGTGCTAGAGGCTCGAATGCTGATATGAGAAAAGCGTACATGAAACATTTTTGACCTGTTTCAAAACAGATTCGTTGAACGGCTCTGACAACCCTCTAAATCTGGATTATATTTTAAAACTATTGACCTTTCCCCACCTGCCCCCCTCTTAAAATAAAATCTTTTTTAAATTTACAAATATTAAAGCTTAAATTTTCGACAAAAAGAATCACAGACCCACTCCCATTTTTGCTATAATTTTCGAGATGTGGAATAATGTGGTCTATCCAATCCATAAAAACTGTTTCATAATTTTCTAAATGCGGATAGACCACTAGCATATCAGTATGTACATAATGATCATAAAATTCGCTTTTACCCTCATTTAAATAAAATACCCTTAAAATAATTGAAACCTAAATAGCGTCCCTACCCTACCCCCACAACTGAATCTGGTTTTCTAACAGTGCAAGAATTCTATTTACATATTCATGGAAAATTTCTATAGGGTCAAATACAAAATTACCCCCCATAAGCGAATTAAAAGGATCCCCAAAAGTCGCAGTGTTAACAACTATTGTATTTAATATTAAATTTGAGAGCTGGAATTCGGGAAATATCATAAATTGGGTATTGTAACCTTCCTCCTCCCCCTCTTGTATATTATCACCACCCCTCCCCACATTGTTCAATAATAGGGCTGTTCGAAGCCATTTTCAGTTAGTTTGAAGTGTGTTCATGTAATCTGAGGGGGAGGATCTCCCTGTTAATTGATTGGCAAAATCGTCTAAAAGCTGCAAAGCATTTGGACTTAGTAAAGGTAAGTCCCCCTGCTCAACTGCGCTACTATCTACATTAAAATAATTAGTTAAAAAATTATCGATATTAAATGGATATTTCATTAACGATACCATTCCATGGTGAATTGTTGCAAATGAACTCCACAGGTGCGTCTTCTTCTCCAACTGACGAGCAGGGGGGAGATGGAGAATATGGAACCAATGCAACCTATAAAAGAAAATAGCTTATTTACAAAGTGTATATCACCCTATTTTTAAAATTTGATTATTATTTACAAATGCTTAGTACCATAATTCACTACTTTATATATCCTTTCATGATACACAACTCATTCAGATAGAAAGTTGTTTTTAAGACATTTGTAGAGGCAAGATTAACCTTTCGTTTATATCGCAATAGAAATTACATAACCCTACTATGAGCAGAATATAGTGCCTTTTTTTGGCTTCACTAACCTAATTTAGCAGGGTGAATGCATGCACTTGGCATGATTCAAAAGGGAGAACGCTATATTTCCTTTGGGAGAAAAATGCCTTTTAATATCTCTGACACACTTTTACTGTGTTGAAAAATGATGAAATGAAAGGCCTAAAAAAGTTGGAAGATATACTACTACTACTAAAAACTCACCGCAGCACCAAGCCGCCTGAGGCCAACACAGCTACGCACGCTCCTCCTCCACCGCAATCTATTCAAAGCCTCCCTTTTTACACCCGCCCACGAAGTTACCATTTCCCTTAAATCTTTCTTTATGACGTCCTCCCACCCCAGACGGGGACGACCTGCTTTCCGTTTAGCCCTAGATGGTTGGCCGAAAAGGACAATCTTCGGCAATCTGTCATCCTTCATCCGCACAACGTGCCCTAACCACCTCAACCTTTCTTTCATTATAGCCCTAGAAAGCGGTATTAAACCATATTTTTCGTATGGCCTAATGTTAGAAATACGGTCAGTCAGCCTGGTACCCAAAACAAACCTTATGCAATTTCTCTGGAAAACATCTAGCAAATCTTCATCCGCTTTTCAGAGCGTCCATGCTTCAGAGCCATATTTGACCACTGTCATCACTGTAGTTTATAATATTCTAATCTTGGTTTGCAGACGTATCTTCGTATTCTTCCAAACTTTTTAACTGTGAAAAAACACCCTGAACCTTGGCTATTCTATATTTAACCTCTTGATTGCTCCTACCATATTTACTAATAATACTACCAAGGTAAGTGAAGCTGCCCACCTGATCAATCTTTTCATTACCCAACATCACCTTTTAATTTTCCCTTATTCCTAGCCTTAGTGACTTAGTCTTCCTAACATTAATTTTCAAACCAATTCTAGCACCCTGAACTCGCAAAACCTCTAAAACTTCATTCATTTTGCTCACACTTTCATTAAGGATGCTTAAATCATCAGCATAATCAAAGTCCAGGAGACTTTTTCCTCCCCATTTGATTCCGTGGTCTCCCATTGCCTTTCCTGTGCTCCTTAAATCAAAGTCCATCAAACTAATCCATACAAAGGGAGATAGAACACAACCCTGCTTAACTCATGATTTAATACAAAACCAGCTGCTAACCTCATTGCCTGCCTTGACCGCAGCAGTGTTATTTTTGTACATAGCACTAATCACTCTAATGTATTTGTCTGGTATATCAGAAAAGAATAAATCTTTTGTGAGCGCACTTCTGTGAGTGGAATTAAGCGCTTGCTAATATTCCATAAAAGTAAAGACTAATGTTGTTTAAATACTGTGGCAGGTGTCAATTGTCAGTTCAAGTTGGAATAGTCGGTCGACACCTCCCCTACCAATTCCAAATCTACATTGTTCTCCTCTTAGTAATTTGTCTATAGCATCTTTTAGTCTAAAAAGTATCATATTACTAAGTAATTTACTACCTACAGAGAACAGACTAACGCCTCGATAATTACCACATTCACTGTTATCACCTTTCTTATAAAGTGACTTAATTAAGGTTTCCCTAAAATCGTTATGTATTTCCGCTTTTTCGAAAATCATAT
>NC_142794.1:9809931-9911250 GCF_049724085.1 Artemia sp. Qi Xiang Cuo | reverse complement strand
ATTTCTACCTCTCCCTTCTTACTTAGAAATATTTTTTGTAAATTACCTGAAGTCAATATTATAGTTAGAATATTTTTGTATTGCAGTGAGCGTAACCCTTTGAGCGTAACCTTCCCCAACCACAAAAAAATCAAAGAACCATACGGTAAAGTTTTCAAGCTCTTTTCTTAAATATGTTCCAGTTTGGGTTTTATTTCTTTCCAATTTCTGTGTTGTCTGTTTTTTTTTTATTCGTTTTGTACAGGCTAATGGGCAGAAAGTGTGACGAAATATTTGACTCCATGATTCTATTTTTAAAAATTTTTAGCTGAAAAGGACAAGTTCAAGTTCAAGTTCACTTAATTTCTCATTAAATCACTACAAAACAAAATAACACTTGTACAATATGAATCAATGGAAAAGAAAATATTTACAGGGGGTGCCTACACAGTGAGTTATACTCGAAAACAGGCACCCTAAAAAAAACTGAAAGAAATAATAATAATAATAAAAAATGATGAAAAGAAATACTAATACACTAAATATACTCGGAAGAAAATGAGACACCACACTGAACCCACAAACCACACCTCAAATCAATATATTAGAACACAAAATTAAATTTTAATCAACAATAGCACCGGCCAACATGACTTCAAATAAATAAATAGTTATCTATTATTACTTATTAGATATAGTTTGAATTTAGCTTTAGAAACTGGAATAGAAAAGCGCGAATCTATATTACTTTCATAAATATTCCAGAACTTTATTATTGAATTTTTAGGAGAAAATCTGGATCTTTCAGTTCGGATCCTAGGGCAAGGTAATTTGGCTGAACTTCTTCTTAAACAATAATTATTCTGGACAAAAGAAACTAAAGAGAAGCTACTAGAATTTAAAGCCAATGGTAATAACTCTTTTATTTGTTTTAGTCTGAAAAGGACACAATGTACAGGAAGGACTAGATCAACCGGCAATATTCTTAAACATGTATAAAGACTTTTGATTGGGGATTTATCGGGGAAGGAAGATGGAGAAGGAAGGAGTGCTTTTAACGTACGAAGGGAATTATTTTGAAGACGTTGAATGAGCTTGATTAGAGATTTGAAAGTATTTAAATAAGCAATCGGACAATAATTAAAATAAGAATGGATTAGAGAAGAATAAACTGACTTAAGAACAGGGAAAGGGAGCTGGAATTTTAGATACCGCAGTAACCCCACACTCCTTCCTAGCTGTATCCTTAGCCTATCAAGATGAAGTTTCCAAGATAAATTTTCATCAACTGTTAGCCCTAGATACTTACAAGACTCCTTCCTGGCAATGGCAACTAGTTCTCCGTTAAAACGGACAGATATTTGGGAAATCGACGGTACGGCATGTGAAATTTGAGAGAAGATGATAAAATGGGTCTTCGAAGGGTTTAACATCATGAGGTTGTCAGCAAACCACTGCAATAGCTTCTTTAGAAAAAAACAGAGGTTTTCTCTGACGGATAATTCATCTGAACCTGTGACAGAATTAGCCTTGTCATCTGCGAATAGTAGAGCAAGTCCATCATCGGTGATATTGTCCAGAAGGTCATTGGCGTATATAAAAAATAGTAGTGGTCCAAGAATTGAATCTTGTGGTACTACTACCTTTTCAGAACATGGCGTTTTTACCGATCTTACTGCACCTACATCCACAAATTGATTCCGACCACTGAGGTAAGACTGGATGAGTAAGAGAGCATTACCTCTTATTCCGCAGTTGTCGAGCTTATCCAGAAGAATCAGATGACAAATCGTTTCAAACGCTTTTTTTACATCCACTAATATTGTAGCTGGTATCACATCACGGTCCATCACATCATTGAAAAACTGTAGCAAAACCAATATAGAATCTCGGTTGAGTGCCCAGGCCCAAATCCAAACTGATACTTGTTGAAGAAGTTAGACCTAGTCAGATAATTCATCAGTCTGTTGTAGATGCAACGCTCCATAATTTTCGAAAAAGCAGAGAGAATAGAGATAGGGCGGTAGTTTGAAAGCAGCTTGGGGTCGCTAGCTTTGTGGAGGGGTATAACCTTCGCCGACTTGAAGACAGTAGGTAAGATGCCATCTTTAAATGAAGAACTGATGATGTGTGCGATAACGCCGACATAGCAATCGACGGTCTTCTCTATGAGGTAATTTGACGACCCATCTGGACCTTCGGAGTGACCTTTTTTCATGGCTCGAACAATCTTCAGCAGTTCGTCTTCAGTGACTGGCGACAGAAACATAGAGGAGCAAGACGGTAAAGGTAGGTATTTTTTGTAATTATCCGTGACGACAGTTGAAAGGCCATAAGCTTCTTCTACGGTTGCTTCTCCAATGCATGCAAAAATTCATTTAACGTGTTGGCTACTTGTTGGGATGTTAAAGATGTTCCATCAGGCTTGGTTATGGTCTCAGGAAACGTATTAGTTTTTTGTTTATTCAGGCATTCATTTATCAGTGTTCATGTCTTCTTTGGCGATTCTTCTGCTTCTTGAAACTGCTTATGGTAGTAAGCCTGTTTAGATTTCCTGAGCAGGGTTGTCAGAGTGTTTTTATAATTCTTGAATTGCGTACCAAGTACATCAGGATTATCAATATATTGCCTGAATAGCATATTTTTATGTTCAATACTGGTTAGTAAGCCTTGGGTGATCCAAGGCTTTTTCGGGATCGCATACCTGGAGCGGTTTTTCGAAAAGGGGCAGGCAGCGTCAAAGGCAGAAGAGAATTTCTCAATAAATAGAGTAGCCATTGCACCTGGGTTGGTTTCTTCATAAACTGAAGTCCAGTCGCTACAAGTTAATTTAGCTCTCAAATTTTGTAATGATTTATCATCAATAGTCCTTCTTACTTTTATATTCGGGTTAGATTTCAGTCTATTTATTAAAAATTCACCTAGTAACATAGTGATCCGATTCATCAGTTAATACGACATAACTCGAATGGAGATTGAAATTCGTAAAAATGTTGTCAATAACTGATGGCGACTGTTCACCAATACTTGTTGGTATTCTTGTTGTTGGAACTAATCTGGCAGAAAAGCAAGTAGTTAGTAAATCTACAGTAGAGATCTTAAGTCTTGGGACTCCGAACTCACCAGTCCCAAATCTATATTAAAATCACCCATAAAAACCACTTTATGGTTCTTAAAATTCATCCGTTGGGTTAGACCATTCAACTTACGAATAAAATTTGACGTACTTGATCCCGGTGGTCGATAAAATAAGCATAAGAGTAGCTTCTCCTTACCAGACTTGATCTCAACCATTGAAAATTCAAACTCCATCTCTTGATACAAATCATTAAAATCCGTAATTTTACGGATAGGGAGATTCTGGTCAATAAACACGGCAAGTCCACCTTTCGAACGGATAGGCCTGTTTCTAGTAACTATCCTGTACCCAGATACACCAACCAAAGAACTATTACCATCACTAAGAAAAGTCTCACATAGTCCCAGAATACCAATACGATTACTGTAAAGGAATGTGGATAGAAAATCTAAACTACTAAGCACTCCTCTACAATTCCAAAACGCGATACGGGAGGATTCTAACCGATTAAATGGAGAGATTTGGTCATTATTTATATATTTACTACGAGGAAAAGACTGGATAAAAAGATTAGAAGATTCATCACCAGTTGATCCTACCGATTTAAATAATTCATTTAGCTCAAGTTATTTTTTCTCAAAATCATGGAGCCGGTCCGATGTTCTCCCATTTAACAATTTTTATCATAATAATATCATACACATAAAACTCACCAAAATCAATATGAAATGATAGGCTATTGAGTAAAAGGTGGTACCTCAGATAATTTCCAGCATGCGAGGAGTGAGAAGGTTGCCGAACTAGATCCAAATTAAACAGTAGCAATACAGACATTTGGGTCTCCAATCTTGAACAACGCAACAACAAGCTTGTTTGCTGCGGAAAGAAAAAACGAGCAGAACGAGAACTTTTTTTGCACAACTAGAGCTAGACAGAAAAGAAGGAAAACATGAAAATAATCACACATAATGACAAGGCACAAAAAACACACCATGACGAGATCAATTCCAATCTCTTTTTTCACTCGCGGAATATAATAATAAATCAAAACGATGTCACAACTAATCTATTAACTAATCTGGACGCTAGACCACGAAGACGAAGCAGATCCTTTAATTTCAAGCCATATGTCTATGCCTTTTTGACGAACCCGAGAAGACGTTATTTCGCCTTTCAGTTTCATCTCACGTGATTTGGCCAATAGCTCACTTCTTTGGATATTAAGTTCAGGCGGCAAGTCTGTGCAAATAACGATACCACTGGCCTTAAGTTTACCGAAGTTTGTCATTATAGCTTGAATCTCATTTTCGGACCCAAACTATACAAGCAAAGGCTTCACTTGCTTTTGCTTACTTTTGCGTTGGCGGGAGTCAGTAATATTTGCCGAACGAGAAGCAATGCGATAGTGCTTCGTTATCATTACTGGCTCATCAATTCCTAGCTTATTTACAAAAAGGTTATTCACATTAACTTCAGGCGTTTCATTAGATTTTTCTTCCGGTAATCTGTGAGTCAACAAATTAAGCTTTCTGTCTTTTGCTTCCAAAGCAAGCAATCGTTTCTCTAGACCTTCAGATTTGAGCTTCAGCTCCTCTAGTGTAGATTCTAGTTCAAGTATTCGTGAGACAAAGGTTGTTGCATCCCTTTTTAACGACGCAACTTCTGCCAAAATTGAGTCTAGTTTGCTGGAAAACTCCACCTGAGACGCATATATTTTGTCCAGTTTTTCTCCGAATAAATTAACAAATTTGTCGAATGACGACTGACTGACGTATGAGATCTTTAAATACTACAAAATCTGCGAAGTGAAATCTTTAGTTTATTCCATGACAAATGGTACTCTGATTACCTTAATTGGTATTTCACTTGGCAAATATCCACAAACTGGTAACACAGATGCAATTAGTCAAGCGTTGAAATGCAGTTTAAATCAAGTCAACTTGTATTCCTTAGTTTCTGTCATAAATAGCTATAATCCACTTTCGATATTCACTCAATGAGAACAGAATGGCTACTGATTCCATTTAAAAGGCAGATATCTTGTTATTTTGCTACCCCAAGACCAATCTGGCTGACATTTGAAAGTGTTAATTTTATACTTTCTCTTTGGCTGCTCAATTTTGCATGCGCACGAATTTTCCTCGGTAGAGAAATCATCTGAGAGGAGGGCTGAATTTTTATGGTGGAAATTTCCTTGAGGAGGGATTATATAAGGAGGAAATTCTGAGTGGAAGGGGAAATGCTTAGCTTGGCACAAATCTGGCATAAACTTCCCCTTTCTGATCTACCGGCTTTACTGGTAAAGTAAATTTTTTAACTCTAGTTTAGATCTTCTCTTCATTGGAAAAAAATAAAATTAATACAAGGATAAAGGAGGTTATAATTATCTATAAATTAGTACTTTATGTCCTTTCCCAGTACATTTGGGGGTAATATGCTCTTCGTTTGGTCTTTTGCAAGGATTGCTAAAAGCAAACTCTTTGGATAAATATTTGAATGGTAAAAGGAAAAATACTTGCATGCGTAAAGGGAATTTACAGTTTTGAATGATTTTCATCCGTTGAATGGAAATTTATCCAAAACCAAACCATAATATTTGGTCAAATATTATACGTTCTCTCCAACTGAATTAAAAATTTTATTAGTTATTTATTTTCAAAAATCTGGAGCAAATTAGTCATCGAACCTGGATATCGTCCAATTTGAGACATAGCTGTCATCACTGAGCAGTCATAAAAGGTAACAAGTCTCGTGTCTAATTTGGTTCTTCAGCAAGTTAACGATGTTTGATTTTTTTTTCCTGTTTTGTTTTCTTCTTCTTTTTTTTTATCTCAGTAAGTAATTGGCTATTGTTCTCAGAGCTTGTGAACCATATATACTCCTCTAATTACAGGCCAAGGAGCCTTTGGGGGGCTAGCACAGTGTATTACTGTATATGTATTGATAATGAATAAAGTCTTATCTTATCTTATCTTCCAGCACTGAGGTATTTGTTGTAGCTACTCTTGAACACGTCAAGGGAAAGGTTTTTCTGGGATTACCTCTGCCGACAATTTATTCCAAGTTGTGACCGAACGTCGAGCGAAACTCATTTTCAGATTTTCTTGACGGGGAGTACCCTGCTCAAGGTAAACCTGACATGCTGTGCTTCGACGAGTTGACCATAAGGGCTTTGCTCTGTTAGGCATGAGCTTTGATAGCTGCTGTGATGGAATGTTATACATGGACTAGCAGAAAACCAACGTTGAAGTGCTGCTGCATCAACTATGGGCTTTGATCTATCGTGTTGCCAGAGGCTGATGCACGAACTGCTCGATTTTGAATCCGTCGGTAGGGGGGGACAGTGTGGCTTTTCGGTAAACCAGCGAAAAGAGGATATGCATATTTGGTGACAAGTCTCATGCACGAAATAGTGGTAGAATAGACTTATCAGGGAGGAGACTTTTGCATCTTATGATACCTCTTAGCTTCTTTGAGTAAGAGGCTCTAATTTTGCTGAGATAATCAGTCCATGAGAGATCCGAAGAAAATTTAACTCCATGTAAGCGTAGTGTATCAACTCGCGTTATTACCTCTTCTTTGGAGACGAAATCAGGATGTACCTTTTTATTGCGTGCCTTAGAAATTAGGAGCTTTTTGTTTTTGATGCGTTAAAACTAGCAAGCAACGCATCTGCCCATGCGTCAATTCTCTGCAATTGAGCCTGAAGCTCCTAATGGGGTTCGCTGCGATCTTCGTCCTTAACAATTGATTTTTTGTTATCGTATCATCAGCAAAGAGGTGAGGTTTCTTCACAAGGTTGTTCCCTAGGTCGTTTATGAACATCCAAAAAAGAGTTGGTCCAACAATACTTCGTTGGGGTACTCCTGATAAGGATGGGTCTTCTTTTGATATGAAGCCGTTGAGGACAACTTGATGAACGTTGATGAAGAGAGTCAGCAAGCATCTCAAATAGTCAACCATCAACTCCATAGGCTTTCAGTTTACAAAAAAGTTCCTTGTGCCATACACGATCAAAGAATTTGGGATGTCAAAGGAGAGAAGGCGAATATCGTGCCCCTGAGAAAGGATCTCAATCCACTTCTGATACTGCGCAATCAAACAGTCTAATGTAGACAGTCTAACCGCTCTGCACCTACTCATAGAATTATTAGTTAAAGTAACTGTACTGGTAGTAGAAATAGTATACACAAAGCGCCTTCTGGCTAGATCAAAATCAGATACAATTTACTCTTTAATGCTTGACTTATAAATATAAGCCGCTCATGAGATATTGTTTTATCACCTTTTCTGATATCTACATTCTCACAGTTCTTCCTCATTTAGTTCCATATCCGCCTAACTGTTCCTTTGGAGTATCACCTTAATACACTTAACTTGTATAGTAGCAACAGTTGTAGTAGCAGTAGTAGCATTTGTAGCAGCATGCACATAATCACTTTGGTTTCTTTAACACCTCCTTTAACACAAGTTAAAAGTTCCAAGTTCGTACCATAAACAGTTTCTGAAGCATTGCTGATACGTCCTCTTGACAGCCTGTAAGGAGATATTGTATTCCAGTTTAGTTCAATACAGTTTATATATTCCCCCGAAATTTTCACCCTAATAACCTAGGCTTTAGTAGCCGTAGTACGATCAGTAAATGTAATAGCAGTAGTAGCAATTGCAGTGAAATTAGTAGTAGTAATCAAAGCTTTATTGGCAGTAGTAGTAGTAGCAGTAGGAGTTATAACGGTAGCCCTAGTGTGAATAGAAGCAGTTGCAATAGGATGTTAATTCCTTTGGATAGTTCCATATCCCCCGCAAAAAGCCCTGCAAGGTTCAACTTCACACACCAAACTGTTCTCAAGTTATGGCAATTTACATACAGACAGTGTGTTATGACTCAGTTCACTTTTTCCCTCAAATTTGTTTAGAAATTTCATCCTCATACCTTTAGGAACAGCTATAATAGTAGTCAAAGAAGTATTATTAGTATTAACAGTAGAAGTTTAATAGTAATTATACTAGTATTGGTAGTGGCAGCAGTATTAATGTATTGCTTTTTGTTTAATTGAACATCCCTTTCATTACATTCTGGCAGTTAAAATTTAGTATGATTTGCCACTGCTATGACATTGCTGATATGTCCGTTTTAAAACCTGTATATTAATATAATTCTATAAATATCCATCTTAATGCTCTTAACCTTAAAAGTAGTTGTTATAGGAGAAGTAGTAAATATATAAATAGTAATGGTATTGATATTAGTAGTAGCTTGCATATATTGCCTTTTGGTCAGATGATTTTTCTCTTTAAGCATTCTCTGAAAGTTCAGACTTAATGCCCAAATCCATCTTTGAGATACGCTCTTTTGACAGTGTGCGCACACTTAGTGTCTTTTGATTTAGTTCAATCTTCCCCTCAGTATTTTAAATGTAGTAGTGCAGGGGCGGCAATGGCAGCAGTAGTAGTGGTCGTAGTAGTAGTTGTAATAGCATGCAACGATTACTTTTTTGGGCAATTAGTCATCTCCCGTACCATTTCGTGAAAATTCCAAAGGAATATACTCAGTCGTTCCTGGGTTAAGTGTTTTTGATACATAGGCTTACCATAATGCCCTTTGTCTTTTTGGAAAGTCAATAACATAACCCATTAGTAAACAATTAACATGCTGCAAAATTTACAGCCCTTGCCCTGAGGGCTGTGAGGATTGACTTCCGAAAAGGCATAATTTCTGGACCTACCAACAATGTTGAAGAAAATTGAAGTCTCAAAATGTTGATTGGATCTTTGCGTTGGGAAATGAAGGGCGCAGGGGGCTGTGCCCACATCACTCTTTACTTAGGCAGTGCTATTGCACTGCCTGTATTAAATTTTTTGATATGATAAAAATAATTTATACTATTATCGAAATCGATCCACAAAACATTACTTTAAGTTAGCGTTCGACGATAGAACTGCGCCAAATGGACAGAAAATAGAAACATTTGGATTTTTAATCCGCAGTTTCGAGTAAAATTTGCATTTCGATATAAACTTCCAGTTCGATATATACCTCGCAAATGTTGTGCGTCATTTCAATATTGCACATGATGTAAAAATCGAATATCATAAATCCTTAAAATTCAACAGCAAATCGATATTTCTTCCGTAAAAATGTCCAAAATTTAAATTGTTTTTTTTGTGAGATTTTTCTAACACGCTTCTAGACATTTCAATAGACAATAAACTGTACCAGAATTAAAAAGTAACACGGTATTATAAAATGAACAAAATTGAAAATAAATAACATAAGGTAAATCATTGTACTAATGAAAACAAAAATTCTGCGAATTTTCAAAAGCGAAAAGAATTGTAAGATTTGAATGAAATAAATATAAAGTCAACATGATGAGATTAATTTAAAATTAAAGAATAAATAGTCGCTTAAAAACAGAAGTTGGAGTTAACTTAATAGCTACATGTAAAAAAAAATCTGATGGCTGATGCTTCCCTCTCCTTTGGGCTTTGTGGAACCTCCATTCTTCTTCAACTTTTTCTCTTTGGTTTTCTGACATTCGTCCATGTTTCACGGCTAAAAATAGAATATAATATATTAATATTTCGAGATCTCAAGAATATCTTGAAGGAGACTTCCTGAACTATTTTTCGTTGATAAGCGTATTCTTATATAGAAATAATCAAACATGAAGATGTCTAAGAATAATTCTTCGTAACCAGCTTAAGAAGTATACTTAAATACTTAAGAATAGGTTAAGGACTTAAATACTTAAGAACCTTGACTTGGAGGGTTAAAGGTGATAAGCAATATTTGTTTGCTTTTCAGAAAATTAAGGGCATATGTTTATATTTTTTAAATTAATTAAAAAAATTTTTCCAAAAAATAAGTTTTTCAAAGAAAAGTAAAGGACTCCATTAAACAAAAAAAAATGAGCAAAAATAAAATCCAATAATCTACCAAGCGTGAAACCACCACAAATCAGCATCGATAGATAAATGAAACCCAAAACGAAAAGAAATTACAATAATTAACTGAGTCAAACTCAAAACGAGCAGAAATTAACATAAGTTGGGCGCAAAACCCCTAAGCCTTCCCAAGGCCAGAACAAAATTTGCATTTTACTGGAAAAATATAAATGTTATTACTTTTATAACTTTAATAAATCAAATAATATTGTTATTTGGATTACTAAATATCAGTATATGTATATTAAACTGACAATGTACATTCATTTTTATTGGGTGTGAGGGGGCAGGGTGAACGACAAAAGTAGAGTCATTAATGACATCAAAAGGAAGCATGCTAATATAACACAAATACTACCATTAGATTCCATATTTTATGCTCTTTCCAAATATAACATCTTTACCAGGCCTATATCCTAGGGCTATACCTGAACCATAAGGGAGGGGGAGAAGTTGCATTGTAAGGATATTGATCATGATATTTGTGTACAGTAATGATTCTTATAGTACTTTGGCACAATTCTCTCTTTGGCACTACCGGGCCTGGGCTTAGACCAGAACATACCAACTTCAGTAAATTTATAGTTTCTTAACTTTTTTAATTCCTTTTTTTTGCTAATTTGGTTACCCCGTTTCTTCAAGCAAATAATAAGGAACAGGATGATTTATTTAAGCGCCCTCAAAGATTACAATGGAATTTGCAAAGGAAGCATATTGAAGGATATTATAGGCAGCGCGCTAGCGCTGCCTAAGTAAAGAACGATGTGGGCACAATGTGTTTTTTTCTTCAGCCGGGCACTTCGTATCGAAGGAGTTGTCGTAGAAATTTCGAAAAGGGCTCATTCGATTGGAAATTGGAGTGGCTAGTGCCCTTTTTAATAGTCGAAAGGGATTGGAGGGCAACTAGCCCCCCCCGCCCATCATTCCCCCATACACATCCAATCAAAATTTTGAGATAGCCATTTTGTTCAGCGTAGTTAATTTCAAGATAGAAAATATCTTTTTGAGGAGGACACTCCCCCACAACCCTCGGGGCAAAGGTTTTAAGTTTTGCCCTGAGGGCATATAAGAACAATGTTGGCACAATGTACCATTTATTATTTTTTTCCTTTAAAGCAGGGCCCTTCATACGGAAGGGGTCGTCGTAGAGACTTCAAAAAGGGTTCCTTCGATTGGAAATCGAGAGTTCTAGTGCCCTTTTTAATAGTCGAAACACATTGCGTCAACGCTTTGTTCAGCGTAGTTGATATCCAGATAGAAAATGTATTTTTGAGGAGGACACTCCCCCAGAAACCCTCAGGGCAAGGGTTTTAAGCTGTGCCCTGGGGGCATATAAGATTTTTATAGAAGGCGTTGTCGTAGAAACTTCAAAACAGGCTCATTCGATTAGAAATCCAAAGGGCTAGTGCCCTTTTTAATAGTCGAAAGTGATTGGAGGGCAAAAAGCCCCACCACATTCATCATTCCCCCAAACACATCCAATAAAAACTGCAAGATAGTCATTTTGTTCAGCGTAATTGATTTCCAGATAAAAATATGTTTTTGAGGAGGATACTTCTCCACAACCCTCAGGGCATGGGTTGTAAGTTATGCCCTGGGGGCATATAAGGCTTTTATAGAAGGCGTTGTCGTATAAACTTAAAAACAGGATCATTCAAATGGAAATTCAAAGGGCTACTGCCCTTTTTAATAGTCGAAAGTGATTGGAGGGCAACTAGCCTCCCCTCGAACCCATCATTCCCTTAAACATATCCAATCAAAATTTTGAGATAGCCATATTGTTCAGCGTAGTTGATTTCTAGATAGAAAATACATTTTTGAGGAAGACACTCCCTTATAACCCTCAGGGCAAGGGTTTTAAGTTATGCCCTGAGGAAATATAAGAACGATGTTGGCACAATGTATAATCTTTTTATGCAGGGCACTTCATATGGAAGGGGTCGTCTTAGAGACTTCAAAACAGGTTCATTCGATTGGAAATTCAAACGGCTAGTGCCCTTTTTAATAGTTGAAAGTGATTGGAGGGCAACTAGCTCCTCCCCCATGGCCATCATTCCCCCAAAAACATCAAATTGTGAGACAGCCATTTTGTTCAGCGAAGATGATTTCAAGATAGAAAATATGTTTTTGGGGAGGATATTCACCCACATCCCTCAGGGCAAGGGTTTTAAGTTATGCCCTGGGGGCATATAAGGTTTTCATAGAATGCGTTGTCATAAAAACTTCAAAACAGGCTCATTCGATTGGAAATTCAAAGGGCTAGTGCCCTTTTTAATAGTCGAAAGTGATTGGAGGGTACCTAGCCCCCCCCCCCTCACGCCCATCTTTCCCCAAAACACATCCAATCAAAATTTTGAGATAGATATTTTGTTCAGCGCAGGCTAGTTGATATCCAGATAGAAAATATGTTTTTGAGGAGGAAACTCCCCCGCAACCCTCAGGGCAAAGGTTTTAAGTTATGTCCTGGGGGCATGTAAGGTTTTTATAGAAGGCGTTGTCGTAGAAACTTTAAAGCAGGCTCATTCAATTGGGAATTCAAAGAGCTAGTGCCCTTTTTAATAGTCGAAAGTGATTGGAGGGCAACTAGCCTCCCCTCAAACTCATCATTCCCCTAAACATATCCAATCAAAATTTTGAGTTAGCCATATTGTTCAGCGTAGTTGATTTCTAGATAGAAAATATATTAAGGTTTTTATAGAATGCGTTGTCATAAAAACTTCAAAACAGGCTCATTTGATTGAAAATTCAAATGGCTTATGCCCTTTTTAATAGTCGAAAGTGACTGGAGGGCACCTAGCCCCCCCCCCCCCACTCACGCCCATCTTTCCCCAAAACGCATCCAATCAAAATTTTGAGATAGCTATTTTGTTCAGCGTAGGCTAGTTGATATCTAGATAGAAAATGTTTTTTGGAGGAGGAGACTCGCCCGCAACCCTCAGGGCAAAGGTTTTAAGTTATGTCCTGGGGCCATATAAGGTTTTTATAGAAGGTGTTGTCGTAGAAACTTTAAAACAGGCTTAGTCAATTGGTAATTCAAAGGGATAGTGCCCTTTTTAGTAGTTGAAAGTGATTGGAGGGCAACTAGCCCCCCCCCCCCACGCCCATCATTCCCCCAAACACATCCAAACAAAATTTCAGATAGCCATTTTGTTCATCGTAGGATAGTTGATTTCCAGAAAGAAAATATTTTTTTTAGAAGGACACTTCCCCACAACCCTCAGGGCAAGTCTTTTAAGTTATAACCTGGGGGAATATAAGGTTTTTATAGAAAGTGTTGTCGTGGAAACTTCAAAACAGGCTCATTCGATTTGAAATTCAAAGGGCTAGTGCCCTTCTTAATAGTCGAAAGTGATTGGAGGGCAACTAGCCCCCCATCCCCATAATTCCCCCAAACACATCCAATCAAAAGTTTGAGATAGCCATTTTTTCAGCGTATTTGATTTCCAGATATAAAATATGTTTTTGAGGAGGACACCTCCTCACAACCCTCAGGATAAGGGTTTTAAGTTATGCCCTGGGGGCATATAAGGCTCTTGTAGAAGGTGTTGTCGTAGAAACTTCAAAAAAGCCTCATTCGGTTGGAAAAATTCAAAGGGCTAGTGCCCTTCTTAATAGTCGAAATAGGGCACCTAGTCCCTCCCCCCCTACGTCTATATTCCCCCAAACATATCCAATCAAAATTTGAGATAGCCATTTTGTTCAGCTTAGGCTAGTTGATTTCGAGATAAAAATATATTTTTGAGGAGGACACTCCCCCGCAACCCTTTGGGCAAAGGTTTTAAGTTATGCTCAGTGGGTATATAAGGTTTTTTATAGAAGGCGTTGTCGTAGAAACTTCAAAATAGGCTCATTCGATTGGAAATTCAAAGGGATAGTGCCCTTTTTAATAGTCGAAAGTGAATGGAGGGCATCTAGCCCCCCTCCCCCACGCCCATCATTCCCCAAAACACATCCAATAAAAATTTTGAGATTGCCATTTTGTTCAGCGTAGTTGATTTCCAGATAGAAACTATGTTTTGGAGGAGGATACTGCGCCACAGCCCTCAGGGCAAGGGTTTTAAATTATGCCCTGGGGACATGTAAGGTTTTTATAGAAGGCGTTGTCATAGAAACGTCAGAAAAGGGCTCACTCGATTTGCAATTCAAAGGGCTAGTGCCCTTTTTAATATTCGAAAGTGATTAGTGATATTTTTTGTTTTTGTTGTTGTTTAGACCAGGGCACTTTGTATCGAAGGAGTTGTCGTGGGAACTTCGAAAAGGGCTCATTCAATAGAAAATAGAAAGGGCTGATGCTCTTTTTAAAAGTCGAAAGTGATTGGAGGGCAAATAATCCCCCTTCATTCCCACGCCCACCCTCCCATTTGCCCATTATGTTTAAAAACTAAATGTTGCCTGAAGATTAAATCAAAATGCACTGTGATAATGATAATTCCCAATAAGACATTTCAGCAGTATCCCAAAAACGACTGAGGATATTATGTTCAAACTTTTGAGGCCACTTCTGCTCTTAAAATTTAACCAAATCAAAATAGCGTAAGTGTATACAAGCTATCAAAGAAAGTAAACAGATTTTTTATTGCGAATGGTATCAAGTTTTCCATTTCAGGTCAACTAGAGGAGGTATGAAACTAAATTAAACACTACTATTTGTGTCTAGATTTTTAAAAGGGAGTAGGTTGTTAAGAATTGCTGAAAATTTTTCTCCAGCATACAAATAGCAGGCCAAACTATAAAGTCTTAAAAAACGAAAAGATTAAAAGTGTTATTTTCTTTTTCCTGAAAAGACTATGTCAATATAAAGCGAACAGTAATTAATTAAAAAAAATTTTTCCACAAAATAAGATTTTTAAAATAAATAAAGAACTCCATTAACAAAAAATGAGCATTGAGCAACCATGAACAAACTCCATTGACTCAAAACGAGCAGAAATTAACATAAGTTGGGCGCAAAACCCTTATGCCTTCCCAAAGCCAGAACAAAATTTGCACTTTGTTAAAAAAAAATATAAATGAATGTGCATTGTCATTTCAATATACATATATTGATATTTAGTAATCAAAATTTTAAAATTATTTGACTTATTAAGGTTATAAAAGTTAAAAACATTTATATTTTTTTCAGTAAAGTGCAAATTTTTGTTCTGGCCTTGGGAAGGCATTGGGGTTTTGCGACAATGCTTTATTCAACCCGACAATGCTTTCTATAAGAACCTTACATACCCCCAAGGCATAACTTACAACCCTTGCCCTGAAGGTTTTGGGTGGCTGTCATTCTCAAAGACCTAATTTCCATAACTTTCAACTACGTTGAACAAAATTGCTATCTCAACATTTTGATTGGATGTGTGGGGGGACAAGGGGGGCGGCAGAGGGGGGTTAGTTGCTCTCCAATCATTTTTTACTATTAAAAAAGGCACTAGCCCTTTGAATTTCCTATCGAATGAGCCCTTTTTGAAGTTTCTACGACAAGGCTTTATATAAAAATCTTATATGCCCCCAGGGCATAACTTACAACCCTTGCCCTGTGGGCTGTGGGGGAGTATCCTCGTCAAAAACATAATTTTTTATCTGGAAATTGACTACCACGAACAAAATGACCATCTCAAATTTTTTTTATGTGTTTGGGGAAATGGTGGGCGTGGAAGGGGTAATACTTGCCTTCCAATCACTTTCGACTATTAAAAAGGGCACTAGCCATTCCTATTTCCAATCGAGTGAGCCGTTTCCGAAGTTTCTACGACAACTCCTTCGATACGAAGTGCCCTGGTCTGGAAAAAAATAATACACTGTGCCAACATCGTTCGATACTTAGCCAGCGCTATTGCTCCACCTATAATAATGCTTTAAATTACTTTTGAAGAATCAAAGTAAGCTCTTACATCTCAGCTCCTCCGGAAGCAAGAGCTTGGAGTTCATTGTCAAAGGAACACAATCAATATCAAACAATTCGTGGTAACGAACTGTAAGTAAGGATCGACCCGGCTCATTGGTAACCGAAGCTCTAAAGTACGAAATATTGATACCAATAGATAGATCAAAAGAGTAGGATACATCAATGTCTTTTTGGGGTAATTTTATCGACCCAGTGGTCCTATAATATATCGCAAGAGGGCTCATTCGAACAAGAGTTAAAAGTTCTAGTGCTCTTTTTCAGTGACCAAAATGTTGGGGTGCAACTAGGCCCCCTCCCACACTCATTTTTTCCTCCAAGTCACCTAATGAAAATTTTGAGATAGCTGTATTGTTTGGCATAGTCGTAACATTTAATAACTATGTCTTTGGGGATAATTCAATCCTCCACAGTCCTCGGGGGAAGGGCTGCAAGTTATAATCTTTGCCCATTGTTTACATACAGTATTGATTATTGGGCAGTATAAAGACGTTTTCAGGTGGTATTTTTTCTGGTTGGGGTGGGGGGGAGTTATCTGGGGTTACGTGGGAGGATCTTTCCATGGAGGAAGTTTTCAAGAGGTAAGGGATATTTCTATGAAGGGGGCACCGAATATCCTAGTACTATTTAAAAAACGATCAGAAATTTAAAAAAAACAAGTTTTTTCAACTGAAAGTAAGGAGCAACATTAAAACTTATAGTGAACAGAAGTTATCACGTAGGCCTATATGAGGCGGATTGGCCCTTAAGTTTTTTTTCCTATAATAACCTCTTAAAAAAAAGTCATTTTTTATATATACATTACAGGCCTATCAAGAATTTTTTTAACTTCTCGCCTGACTCTGTGTAATATTATTTCCATTTTTCTTCCATTTTGATGTTGTTTTCCTTCCCTCTCCCCCCCCCTCTCTCTGTCTTCAACCTGGCAGCAAAACATACTTTATAGGAAAAGAAAAACTTTGTCGATCTGATTACACAAGTCTATGAAATCCAAGCTACTGAACGTTTTCTGAGATGTGGCACATATTAGATTATGTAGGTGTTGAGATTTTTTAATGGGAGCTGGCGTTTACACCTCCCCTGTAAAACACCTCCACGGAAATCACCCCCGGAAATACCCCTCCCCCCACATAGAGAATATATCCCCTTTTTATTTCACCTTTTGTTATAACCCATAAGGTTTAATCGGTTGTAATGAATTACTGCAGTGGGAGCTGGTGTTTACCCCTGAATCACAAAGGCCGGTTAATTAGAATAGATTGCTCTTTTGAAAGTACTAAAAAAAATTTAGCGTAAAGGGCGAGGTGTTGACTACCGGTCGAACCCCATCATATACGTAATAATTTCTGTTTGTCTTAAGTTTTAATGTTGCTCCTTACTTTCAGTTGATAAAACAGTTTTTTTTATATTTAATTTCTGATCGTTTTTTAATAATGCTGAGAAATCCGGTTCCCAGTTCACAAAAATGTCCCTTCCCCCAAGCAAACATCCTCCTTGGCAAGATCCTCCCCTGCCAAAAAAAATCCATCCTGAAAAGTCTGTATACTTCCCATTAACCAATACTATATCTAAGCTATGGGTAAAGTTCATAACTTGAAGCCGCTCCCCCGGGAACTGTGGAGGATTATGTCAGCCTCAAAGACATTTATTAGATTTTCGACTATGCTGAACAAAATGGCTTTCTCAAAATTTTGATTGTGTGACTTCAGGAAAAAATGAGCTTGAGAAGGGGCCAAGCTGCCCTCCAATTTTTTGGTCATTTAAAAAGGGCACTAGAACTTTTAATTTTCGTTCAGATGAGCCCTCTAACGATATTTTAGGACTTCTGGATAGATACAATTACCCCTGGGAAAAAAAAACAAATAAACACGCATCCGTGATCTTTCCAGTGGCAAAAAATACAAAACTCTACATTTTTGCAGATAGGAGCTTGAAATTTCTAAGGTAGGGTTCTCTGATACGCTGAATATGATAGTGTGATTTTCATTAAAGTTCTATGACTTTTGAGGGTTGTTTTTCCCCCTTTTTTCAAAAAGGCGAATTTTCTCAGGCACGTAATTTTTGATAGATAAAACTATACTTAATGAAACGTATATATTTAAAATCAGCCTAAAATTTTGATTCTATTGATGTATGTATTGGTATAAAAATTCCTGTTTTTAGAGTTTTGGTTACTATTGAGCCGGGTTGCTCCTTACTTACAGTTACCACGAACTGTTTGTTAGGGCAGGAAAAGAAGCGAAAATGTGTAAACAGCGTATTTTCGCATTTTTCCTTTTTGGTTGTTCTGGCCTAGATAATCTGGCAATATTAGATAGTGCTTTTATGAGTGCGAAAAATAAAGGAAAAAAAAAGGAAGTCTTAGACACTGTAACCAGATGGGGACAAAATATTGTGCAATTTGCCTTTGAGATAGCTAGAATTCAAAGTAAAAAGTGGAACTCAAGTAAAATTCGTCTTCATTGAAAGATTCCGATGTCATATCCCGAAGTCTGAACAGTGAAGCATTTTTCGACAGAAAAGTCTAAAGTGATTGGATACCAATCAGCCGTGAGAAGGTATTTTCCAGGATTGTTTTTTTTACCGGGGGGGGGGGGTGTAGGCACCTACTCCTGTTTTACCTGTATTTCTATCCTATTTTCTATGGTTTTTTCTTTTTGAAACTCTGTGGGAAAATTTATTGAAGCTGTTGGAGCATCCATCTTTATTTTACCTTTTGTTATTACCCATAAGGTTTAATCAGTTGTAATAAGTTATTGCAGTGGGAGCTTGCGTTTACCCTCCCTTGTAAAATATTACTATGGAAATTATCCTCCAGCACCCCACCCTCAAATAGACTTAGAAAATATCTCTTTTTACTTCAATTTTTGTAATAACCCAAGATATTTAATAAGTTGTAATGAATTACTTCAGTTCGAACCGATATTTACCACTCCCTCTCCGAAAATACTCCCTCGGAAAGCACCCACATGCGGAAAATACCTCAAAATTTTTACTGGATACCTCTGGTAAAAAGAGGAGGGGGTGGGGGCTGGTCGCCCTTCGATAATTTTTAACTCTAAAATAAAAGAACTAGAAATTTCAATTTCCAATAAAGTAAACACTCTCCAAAGTTAATACAAACAACCCTTCCACTAGAACCTGATCTACTAAGAAATGGGGAAATTGCATCAGTTACAACCCTTTCATCGAAGGCTATTTTCAATAAATTGGCTATTCCAAAATTTTGATAGGATGCCTGTGGGGAAAAAAGGGCGAGGAGTGATTACTCTTCGACCACTTTCGACTCTTAAAAAGGGGCTTAATAAGTTTTGATTTACAAGTCAATGAGCCTCATTAAAAGTTTATGTGACCACAAATTCCATAATAACTTCATATGCTGACACTGGGCAACTAGCATTGCTTGTTGCGCTCTCCCTGAGGGCTGAGGGTGGGGGATTCAAACCCAAAGCCAAAGTTGTTTGACTTGTCGACTGCTATGAGCAAAATGGAAAATTCGAAATATTGATCAGATATACTTAGAAAAAAACGGTTTTTGGGGGGAGACTTGTTGTAGTCCGATTACTAATGAATTTTAAAATAGAGCTAGAACTTTCAATTTCCAATCAAATGAACTTCCTTCAAGACTCAGACGATCAACCCTTTTATCAAACCTTATATAACCCCCAGGATATAACTTAAAACCCGTACCCCCTGGCTCTGTGGTGGCGTAATAACCCCTGTGGCATCGCTGTATGATCATTGGACGATTTTGAACAAAATGACCATCTCAATATTGCGATCGGATTAATTTTGGGGAGAGATTGCATCGGGAGGGGAAGCGATTTAGCCTCCTATCACTTTTGAATTCTTAACAGGGAAATAAACCTTCCAATTTTCAATGAAATGAGCATCTTCCAAAGTTTATACGGACACCTTGTCCTTGCAAACCTTATATGTTCCAGGATACAACTTGAAACCTTTGCTCGTTGGCTCTGAAGGTTGTATCAGCGCCGAAGGTATTGATTATAATCTTTGAAATTTTTTGTACAGATTGGCCATTTTTAAATTTTGATAAGATGTGTTTTGGTAAAAAAAGGGAAGAAGAAAGGGGACTGCTCACCCACAGATAATTCTCGACTCTTAAATAGACACAGGAAATTTTGATTCCCAATTCACTGATCCTCCTCCAAAGTTGATACGACCAAACCTTCCATAAAAACTTTATTAGTTAGCAATTAGCAGCTAGCATCACTTACAGCTCTTTCTACAGGGTGAGAGGTTTCAAACCCAGAGCCATAGTTATTTGACATTTGGACCATTTTACACCAAATGGCTCACTCTGAATCTTGATCGAAAGTATTGAAGAAACACGGGCTTGAGGGGGGTGGCTGGTTGCCCTATGATTACTCTTAAATTTTAGAAATGTAGATAGAACTTTTAATTTAAAATCATATTAGCCAATTCCCAGACTTATGCGACCAGCCCTTATGTCAAACCTTATATACTCACTGGTCATAAGTTATAAGCAAGTATCCTTGGTTTTGTGAGATTATGTTAACCCTAGAGGCTTTATGATCTCATGGCAATTTTGAACAAAATGACTATCTCAAATCTTCTATAGGATGCATTTGAGGAATAAAGGGTATGGGGGGAATTTTGTAATCGGATGAGCATACTCAAAAGTTTATGTGGCAACCTTTTTCATAAGAACCTTATAAGTCCCCAAACATAATTTACAACCCTTTCCCCCCGGCCTCTGAGTGTTTAGAGGCCGGGCCAACGGCAAGCCAACGGCATTTTATATAATCATTGGACTACTTTAAAAAAAATGGCTATCTCAAATTTTTGGTCAAATGAATTTGAGGAAAACAGGGCTGTTGTTTTCTGATCACTTTTGACTCTTAAAATGCTGAACAGGGATTCAAATTATTTTTCTACACTCTAACAAGGACACTGGTTTAAGAGACTTTAAAAGAGTAAGGGACTCGGAGTTTTTACTCCGTTTGTACTCAAAGTTTAATATCCAGAAAATTGAAAAGAAACTTATAAGCACCCAAGACAGATTTGGCGTTATATATCATGTGTCCAGACTTTTTAAGACCAAATTGAAAAGACCACTTTTTAAGACCACTTGAAAAAAGCCTAAAAGAATGAAAATCCATAATATTGTGAATCTGCCCTCCGCTGTCCTAATATTGCCCCTTTCTACTGCCTTAGACTTTTCACAATGTCCTTAAATGGGTGAGCCATAACACTATCAACTTAAAAAGACATGTTGTTTTAACTGAAAGTAAGGAGCGACATTAAAACATAAAACGAACAGAAATTATTTCGTATATGAAAGGGGCTGTCCCCTCCTCAACTCCTCGCTCTTTACGCTAAAGTTTTTCATTGTTTGAAAAAAATAGAGTTGTGAGAAAGTCAAACTTTAGCGTAAAGAGCGCGGCGTTGATGTGGGGACAGCCCCTTTCATATACGGAATAATTTCTGTTTGTTTTAAATTTTAATGTCGCTCCTTACTTTCAGTTAAAAAAACCTCTTTTTTAGTTAATTTCTGAACATTTTTGAATTAATGTAGCTTTGATTTTGGCTCACAGTACATGAATAATTAAAACGAAATTCGCATATTAATTTTCCTTTTTTTGGCTAATTGGCTTTCTCGAAATTTTGTTCTGACGTAACTTACGAATTAACTTACGTAAATAATTTCTATAATCGTATGTTCTTATTACGAATATTAGGGAGTTCGCTCCCTAGTCAATACCTTGCTCTTTATGCTAAAGTTCGAATTTTGTTCGAATCACAAACCCCTGAATCACAAAGGCGGGTTAATTATAATAGGTAGGTTAATTAGATTTTGGCTCGCCGTACATGAATAATAAAAACGAAATTTGCATATTTCTTTTCCTTTTTTTTGGCTAATTGGCTTTCTTGAAATTTTGTTCTGACGTAACTTACGAATTAACTTACGTAACGAATTTCTATATTCGTATGTTTTTATTACGTATATTAGTGAGTTTGCTCCCTAGTCAATACCTAATTCTTTACGCTAATGTTCGAATTTTGTTCGCTAAAGTTCGCATATTAATTTTCCTTTTTTGGCTTATTGGCTTTCTCGAAATTTTGTTCTGACGTAACTTACGAATTTCTATATTCCTATGTTTTTATTACGTATATCCCTCATATACGTAATAATTTCTGATCGTTAAGTTCTAATGTTGCTTCTTACTTTCAGTTGAAAAAACTGTTTTTTTTATTTAATTTCTGATCGTTTTTTAAATAATGCTAGGAAATCCGGTACCCCCTTCATAGA
The DNA here is from genome assembly GCF_049724085.1 of Artemia sp. Qi Xiang Cuo. Taxonomy (NCBI): domain Eukaryota; kingdom Metazoa; phylum Arthropoda; class Branchiopoda; order Anostraca; family Artemiidae; genus Artemia; species Artemia sp. Qi Xiang Cuo. The sequence goes on along the minus strand of NC_142794.1, from coordinate 9,889,059 downwards.
AATGTCCATTACCCCTAAGGAAACATCCTCCACGGAAAGATTCTCCCGAGTAACCCACTCCTCCAGCCACCCCCACCAGAAAAAAATCCCTCCTGAAAATGTCTGTATACTTCCCAATAACCAATACAATATTTAAACAATGGGCAAAGTTCATAACTTGCAGCCCTTCCCCTGGGAACTGTGGGGGATTAAGTCATCCTAAAAGACATATTTATTAGATTTTCAACTATGCTGAACAAAATGGCTATCTCAAAATTTTGATTGGGTGACTTCGGGAAAAAAATGAGCGTGTGTGGGGGCCAAGTTGCCCTCCAATTTTTTGGTCACTTAACCCGTTAAAACCCAAGAAAAAAATGTTGGAGATTCTAGTTGTCCTTTTCACCAATTTTCTTTTGATCACATAAGTAAGACAAAAACGCACTTGTTGATTTTTCCTGTTTCCGGTTTCTGAGATACAAGCTGTCCTATTTATAGGACAGTGGGCTCTAGTGGTATCAAAGTATACACGATTTCATCAAGTATATTTTTAATGCCAAAGACTGAATTAAATGCAACACAAAACCCAAACAAATAAAAACTTAGTGTGGTAAGACGCAAAACAGCCAGTGCACAGGGTGACGTCACATTTCTCATAGTAGCTCAGTGGTTTTTTTCTTGCAGTTTTGGCCTTGGCATCGTCAAAGTATAAACGATTTCACCAAGTATATTTTTAATGTTAAAGACTGAATTAAATGCAACACAAAACCCAAACAAATAAAAACTTAGTGTGGTAAGACGCAAAACAGCCAGTGCACAGGGTGACGTCACATTTCTCACAGTAGCTCAGTGGTTTTTTTCTTGCAGTTTTGGCCTTGGTATCGTCACTGATTTTCGCGCTTCACTAGGATGTGCCCTATTCTATCATATCGGGTGCTGAGTAGTGGCACAGAAACTGGTCTTCCTTCTAACATTGAAGGCCTTGGTTCCCCTCTTCCGTAATTTGTTTTCAAAAGGTCTCGTGTGACCTCCCCTCTAAAATCTACTAATGCCATTTCCTTTTCTTTGTCAACCACCATATTGAATAGTGTACAAGCATTGACGACAGCCATGTCTAACAGGCGCACGAAAAGAGCCCAATACCAATTCTTTCCTCTAATAGACACAGCATACTTGCTGACAAGTCAGTCACGTAAATCAACTCCACTCATGTACCGGTTGTATTGCCTGAGTGGATGCGGCTGCTGCACTGCCGTTTTTACCATCTGTCCCTTAACGCTTCGTTCAACCGATTTTATTGGATCTAGGCTGAGATGGTTGGATGCAACAGAGACAACGTTATTGTCCTGCCATTTTGCGACCAATATATCGTTGGCTGCATCAAACCGATAATCATAGGCTCCACGTTGCTCCCTCTTAAAATCCTTGCTTGAAGGGAGAGGGCACCTTGCCAATTGGTTTTCTCCAACCGTCCAAGTCACTCGAAATCCAGCTTCTTTCACATCACGCAAAAGCTGATGACCGGCAAAGAAATTTTCAAAATATACCTCATGGCTGATGACATCTTCAAAAATTTACAGAAGTCTTTTCACGACTTGAGACCCTAAGCCTCCTTTAGCACTCTGAGATGGGGCGCTAGGCTCCTTCCCCGAGTACAGATGAAACTAAAGGCAATAGCCATCCGAAGTTCATATAGCCCTTAGTTTATATCTGAATTGAATGGGCTTGCCTCGGATCAACTGCTCCAGGCTATGTTTCCCGTAATACTTCACAATCATTTCGTCGATGGATAGATGATGAGAGAAAATTCCAAACTGCTTAAAGTTTGTGTTGATTATGTCGAAGAGTGGCTTCACCTTGAAATCCTGCTGATCTTTGAAGCTTTGAACTGTATCGTTGTCCACGAAGTGGATGTTCTCTTTTATCTTCATGAATCGATTTCTGGACATTGCTTACTTGACCAGCTCACTTCCAAGATCTTCATCGACTGACCAATCAGCTGTTTGGGAGTACAATCTATTGTACTCAGTATTGGAATACTGATAAAAAAATCAGCATTCCCACGAAGACACGTATTTTGTTAGCTGATGTAGTGAAGTCAAAGTTTTCCTTAGACGTCGCATATCTAACCTTTTCACGAGAAATGAGGTCAAAAAATTTATCGTCTAGAAACAAAGCCAAAACCTCTACTGGTGTTTTTCCTTCTATTGCTTCTCAGGCTTTCTCAAGACATTTTGGCTTCACGGCTTTGAACTGCCTCTTCTGTGGCCCACCTCTCGAAGTTGATGCACCCTCATCTTCTGTGAGGATGATGTTGTCGATGTCTTCAAATTGTTCTTCTTCGAGAGGACCTGGTCTGAAATCTACTTCTACAGTTCCCGGGACATCATTTACAATCGGAGCCACCGTGTCGTCGTCATTTCCTTCATCTTCATCAGATGCTTGATCGGGATTAGGAGGCAGGACAACAACCTGAATATCTTCACATGCAAATTTGTCGTCTTCTAGGAGGTCTAGAGCTTTGCTAAGTGAAATGCAGGGGTTTCTTGTCTTTATTTTCAGAAATCTCGAAGACGAAGAAAAATTTATAGAAAAATTTAAAGATATTTTTTCCATGGCGACTAAAGGATGATAAAGAATCGACATTATTATTTTTACTTTTACTTATACCCGATCAAATGGGGAAAAAACGGATTACAATAATAAGAGAAAACAAGAAAAACATACATGGATATCACAAGTAAACTAAACGTATAGGTGAACACTCGGAAGAAAATTGCAGAGAGAATTATGACTGAAACCAGAAAAAGCGTAGTTCCTCAAGTTGTCACAACAAAGAATCAACCAAAGAATTTCATTAATTTTTTTTTTAATCTCAAGTGAAATTAGCAATAAAAACCTAATCCTTGAAATTTCACGTACAAAAAGCAACCCTTACAGTCCACTGTCCTATAAATATGACATCAACGTAAAAAGCAGTAAAACTTTACTTACTTGTCAGGTCTGTTTTTATTCAGGAAACGGTTAAATATACAGTTGTCCAACTGCTATCAAAGTCACTACTGTCTGGGGGAACTCTAACTATTCTTTACCGAATTTTGAGAACTACCGTTGTGCAATTATGCTAATTGTGACTTAAATAACGCCACTGATCTGATATTGAATGATCAACTGACCTAGAAAAAGTAACCTAGATAGCTTGTTCACCAGGGACGCCTTTATCACTAAAAGCAAATTGTTTTCAGTGTAAATTTAGCCACAAAAAATGTAAAACCAGCTGTCCTATAAATAGGACAGTGGGCCGTAACGGGTTAAAAAGGGTACTAGAACTTTTAATTTCCGTTCAAATGAGCCCTCTGACGATATTCTAGGACTACTGGATCGATACAATCACCCCTGGGGAAACACACAAAACAAACAAACAAATAAACATGCATCCGTGATCTTTCTTCTGCAGAAAATACAAAATTCCACATTTTTACAGATAGGAGCGTGAAACTTCTACAGTAGGGTTCTCTGATACACTGAATCCGATGGTGTGATTTCATTAAAGTTCTATGACTTTTAAGGGGTGTTTCCCCCTTTTTTCGAAAATAAGTCAAATTTTCTCAGGTGCATAACTTTTAATGGGTAAGGCTAAAGTTGATGAAACTTATATATTTGAAATCAGCATAAAAATCTGATTTAAACAATCAATAAAAAATGTCTCATCAAACATGAACACAACAGTTATATAGATGAAAAAAAATCATGAAGCGAGTAAAAATTAAAATGCATACCAAGTCAAATACACACCAACAGAAATCACAAACGAACAGGAGTTTGGCTATTTACAACTGCAAATTAATAAGAAAGTATTTTTTTATATTAATTTTTGATACAGAGTCATCAATTAAAAGACTTGGAATTTACCGAGTAGCTGAGTTTGTTTTATGCATAATAATTTTTGATACTCAGTCATCAATTAAAGATACGGGATTTACCTAGTAGTTGAGTTTTTTCTATGCAAACGTCTTTTCTTATCAATTTTTGATACTCACTCATCAATTAAAAGACATGAAATTTACTAAGTAGCTGAGTTCGTTCTATGCTAAAGCGTTTTTTTAATAATTTTTGATACCCACCCATCAATTAAAACACTTGGAATTTACCAAGTAGTTGAGTTGGTTCTATGCAAAAGCGTTTTCTTAATAATTTTTGATGCTCAGTCATCAACTAAAAGGCATGGAATATGCCAAGTAGACGAGTTTCTTCTATGCAAATGTGTTTTCTAATTGAATTTTGATACTCACTCGTCAATTAAAAGATTTGGAATTTACCAAGTAATTGGATTTGTTCTATGCAAAAGTGTTTTTTTTATTAATTTTTGATACTTGGAAAGACTCAATCAATTGAAAGACTTAGAATTTACCAAGTAGTTGAGTTTGTTCTATGCAAATTTTTTTTTTATTATTAATTTTTGATACTCACTCACCAATTAAAAGACATGGAATTTACCAAGTAGGTGAATTTCTTCTACACAAAAATATTTTTTTTCTTGTTAACTTTCCTAAGAAAAAATCAGTTAACATAATATGACCGAAGTGAAAAATCAATAGCTTTAGTGAAAATAAAGAAGGTAGTATACGGACAGGAAAACAAAAACAGCACCATCTATGACTGCAAATTAATATATTGACTTACTGACTTAAGGCTCCTGCCACGTCGGGGGTGACGTAGAGAGTTTCGCAACTCTGCTCCTCCAGGCTGACCGGTCCACTGCTATTAGAGGGGCTTCTTCGACAGCGATGTTAGCTATCTCAAGGAATTTGTTGAGGCTATTCTTCCACCTTGTCTGAGGTCTGCCCCTCGGGTGAGACCAGCCATTAGCTTTAGCGTCAAAATCGTAGACTATTCGGGCTGGGGCTGTCGTCGGCATACGCAGGAGGTGTCCGAACCATCTGAGAGTACGGTGCGCTATTTGGACGGATAATGGCACTTGGGAGGTGAGTACGAGCAACCTTGCGTTGCTTAAAAAATCGTCCCATCGAAGTCCCTGAATTCGACGGAGCTGTTTCGTCTGGTAGACGTCTATCATGCTGAGGATTGCTGATTTGAGAGGCCAGGTTTCCGCTGCATAGAGGAGGACCAAGCCTACGGATGCATTATCAATTTGCATCTTCGTGCGCCTAGATATATGCAGCATTCTCCAGAGACTGTTGAGCCTTCCGAAGATAGACGAGGCTTTTGAAACTCGGCTGCACACCTCTTCCTCTATAAAGCCTTCATTAGACAGCACGGAGCCAAGATAAGTGAAGTTATTTACAACTTCAACAGGAGCTCCGCAAACAGTTATGTTCTCAGGGGGTGAGACTGGGCTTGGGGGTTCAATTGCCATTATCTTCGTCTTAAGCCAGTTTATTTTCAGCCCCACTTTTGCAGCCTCTTCCTGTAGGACTTCCAGAGCGTCAGTCAACTGGTCGATCGAGTCAGCAACGAGACCAAGATCATATGCGAAGTCAGTTTCCGTCAGAACGCGATCTCCAAACTGCAGACCAAAGGGCAGGCGATTTGTTGTTCGTGTCATGACATGGTCTATCACGCAATTGAACAGTTCCGGGGCGGTGGCACACCCTTGTCGTACACCGGTTTTGATGCCGAATGTCGTGCTCCGTTTGCCGTTGACTTGGACGCAACCCATGGTCTCTTCGTAAAGCTATGTCGGTAGTATATTTAATATAACAGACATATTGATAGACATATTTATTATCCATATAACAGTAAACTATTTACAGAACAGTCTACAAATTCCCACAAAGAATCCACAGCCTGTAGGATGGGGATTATGAAAAGATCACATAGACATTAAACATTTATAGTCTCAAAATTTAAATATATAGCCATGACATTAACATTTAAACATATAGACATAAACATTTAAACTTAAACATTTAAACTCTTAACTTGTAAAGCATTTGATTTATAAAATGTAGAAACAAAGACAACAACAAAACATAGGTTTTATCAAACTGCAATGAATCACAACATCTGTAAATATAATAATGATAATAATAATAGGAAAAAAATGGATAGCAGTTTATACGTCAAGGAAAAATTAATCACATTAAAACAAAATTTTTTATACGAGCCTTTTGAAGGTGCCAAACGAGTGGCGTTCTCGAGCCGAATCGGGAAGGGTGTTTTATGTCAAATGACACGCAACACAAGGATTAAAATCGGAAATAAAAGTTGGTATGTGCAGAATTTGAATATTTAGAGAACTATTGAGCTGATAATTTGACCGATCAGAAACAAAAGAAGATGTAAATCTAACGGACCTAGGAATATCACCATGGAGCTGTAGAAAAGCGAAAAACGCACAGGAAAGAATATAAAGTATAATCAGGACCAGACGAAGAAGAATGTTTCAATCCAATAACAATTTTGTTAGTTTCTTTTTCCGTCACTGGTTCCAAAAACATTGATTTAATACAAGGTGGCCCAAGATAAGACCTGAAGATGGATCTTGAAGGAGAAGAACTAACAGCCGAAGCGGTCCTTTTACCAATATTCGCATTTTATGAAGTAAATGCATCTTGAATATTCAGCTCACCTTCGATAAGTTTGCCATCGAGATCCAAAAAAGAAGGGACTGATGGAGACTGAAAAGAGGGCCTAAGGGAAGAATTTATAGCCTGCCAAGGTTTTAGAATATCTGTACAACAGTCTGAAAAGCAATTAAAATAATACTGGGACTGGGCCTTTCGACACACAGGATTGTAAATATTCCTGTAAATTTTAAATTGCTGAAAGCAAATAACTTTCATCAAGGTGCTAGCAGATTTAGAGGCCCTCCAGAGCTTATTTTTTCTCCTACGACTCCTAAAAAGATCAGGGGTAATCCAAGGATTTAGAAGAAAAGCCTTCTTACACTTACGATTAGAAGGTGAAACAAAACAAATATAAAAAGAACAGCTTCTTTAATAGACTCATAAAAAGTATCAAATAAATTACAAAAATCAGAATCACTCTCAAAATTACCGAAAGAAATCTCTGCCAATCTTGACCTAAAGAACGTCAATTCCACTTCCTCAAATCTAAAAGGCCTCATACTAGATTCACCAGTCCTCTCAATAGTCAGTTTATCAAAACAGTATGTAGAGTAAACAGGGAAATGATCAGAAATGTCACTCACTAAAACATAATTTTGGATCACGGTAGCCGTCCAGAAATATTGACAATCAGATATGATGTACTCTCAGTTATGTGAGATGGGATGCAAACAGAAGGTAAAGTACCTGCGGCAAGTATGGATGACAGAAAATGCAAAGATACGAAAGATCAAGTCCATCAAGCTTATATTAAAATCTCCCATAATAACTAAGTCAGTCGACTGTTTGAGGATGGTATCCAATATATCATTATAGGTGTGTAAAAACAGCGGAATAGAGCCCGTAGGATATTGATAAATAATATCAACAATTAAATCCTTACCTCCACATTTAGTATTGACAAACAGTGACCTAAAAACACCTTCGATATTTTTGGATAAATCCATTCTAAGAGAATATACGAGATTACTAGAAATATACAAGGCAAGACCACCCTTGGCCATCTTTTGCCGACTCAGCCGCTCCATTTTATAACCTTGCAAATCCAAAAGCATATAATTTTTAGGATCTAAAAGAGTCTTGCGTAAACCAACAACATCAGGTGGCCCACCAGAAACAATCTATTTTAGATGGTCAATTGAAGAACAAAGACCCTGAATATTCAACTGCAGCACTGAAAAATATCCATCCCGTTTGACAGCCTCCCTTATGTTACAAACGTATTTACTCGTTACTGAGGGGTTTATTGTGGTTAGATCACTATTAATATGCCCAATAGAATTATCAATTGTGCCTGCAACATCTAACGGGTTATTTTCTTGCTCAAAAAGTCGTCCTTCAACTGGGGGTGTTCCTAATTTGCCAGTAAAAAAAAGATGACAAATTTTAGATATGGCATAAAATCGTAAAATATACACGCAAAAAAAAAGAAGAAAAAAGCTTACAAACAAAAAAACAACAAAAACCACCATATCTAAGCACAATCTGAAATTGATCAAATCTTTTGTATCATTGATTGACCAGGAGGTTAGGCCAAAATTTGCCCGCGGTCAAGCCACAAATTAAATTCACCGAAACAATTTCTTGTTGCATTTAAAACTTAACGACGCTTTTTTTAGCGATTTTGACAAAAATATTCCACTTTTTGCTAGTTTAATCTTTGCTTTGAAAACAGTTCGAGCCACTTCAGCATTTTTTAAGCATATTAGCAGTGGAGACACTTTAGATTGATCGTTAGAGTCATTCAAACTAAATCGATAAACATTTACAATATTATTGACTTCAAAACCAGGGACCAGCATCTTGTCTTTAACGATAACTGATATTTCTTTCTATAGATCATTTCCAGGCCTCTGCTTTACTCCATCATCACTAAGCAATCCAACATCTTTTCTTGTTCAAAATCATCCACTTTCGATTTCAATGACAAAATTCTACTTTCCAAGCTTCTAACCATTGCAAATAGTCCTTCTCTAATTCTTGGAGTTTTGGGTTGTAATCAATGGAAATAGCATCATGACTTTTTTTTACTATAGTATCAATTGCTTCATTTGCTGTATCAGGGTCTGATAGTTTAGCCTTAACTTGACGGGAAATATCAGCTGTAAGATTCGCTTGTTTGCGATTTAATTCATCCTGGGTAAAAGCTATTTTTGCACGATTAGGCTAGGGGCCAGTGAATCTTCTTCATTAACGCTCGCTGGGTTTAATGCTAGATAAGTAGGCGAAGACGATTTATAAATGTCTGGAAACGAATTCAATTCGATAAATGCTTTACTAACATCGTTTTCCGTTCTTTTGCGAGCACTAGGGTAATCCGAAAATAATTTCAAAGTAGTCTCTGCCACTTGGTGCTCAGAATGATCGCACTTGCAAAAAACTGTATACATCGATCACTATATAAATGATATAACAGTAAGATCACGGCTGAGTGATTTTTGGCTACTGTATTCTCAGCGTGTTCAAACTGCTCCTCTCATTTAATCTTTCATCAGCGGTCCAGTGTATATTACCCTGGACATGCGTATGTTTTACATGATGTATACAAACATATACATATACATATATATATATATATATATATATATATATATATATATATATATATATATATATATATATATATATATATATATATATATATATATATATATATATATATATATATATATATATATATATATATATATATATATATATATATATATATATATATATATATATATATATATATATATATATATATATATATATATATATATATATATATATATATATATATATATATATATATATATATATATATATATATATATATATATATATATATATATATATATATATATATATATATATATATATATATTTATATATATATATATATATATATATATATATATATATATATATATATATATATATATATTTTTTTTTTTTTTTTTTTTTTTTTTTTTTATTTTTTTTATATATTAATATTTTTTTTTTTTTTTTTTTTTTTTTTTTTTTTTTTTTTTTTTTTTTTTTTTTTTTTTTTTTTTTTTTTTAAATAAAAATATTTTTTTTTTTTTTTTTTTTTTTTTTTTTTTTTTTTTTTTTTTTTTTTTTTTTTTTTTGTTTTTTTGTTTGTTTTTTTGTGTGTGTGTGTGTTTTTTTTTATTTTTTTGTTTGTGTGTGTGTGTGTGTGTGTGTGTGTGTGTGTATGTGTGTGTATATATATATATATATATATATATATATATATATATATATATATATATATATATATATATATATATATATATATATATATATATATATATATATATATATATATATATATATATATATATATATTGGAATAAATTAATTTAAAATTAAATTCTTTAAAATTTAGTGTTACAAATGTTAAGCCAAGTCTCGCATTCAAGAAAAATCTGACTTGTCTATACGTGAAAAAATCGAATGCGCTTATGTTTATGCTTGTTTAAATATTCTCTAGAGCACTTGCATCTCGGTCAGGCTTTTTATAATGGTTGAGATAGGGAATGATCATACTGTATTATATTTATATACAGTGATCTCGATATTCCTTTAGCACCAGTTTTTGACTGCAAAACAATTGAAGGCCAAGGAGGGTAACTTTTGAAATTAGCGAGAACAATATCAAAGGGCTTGAATTCTGACAGAAGCGTAGCAATGAGAATAAATAATTAGCGATCTTTGACTGGGCCAAGTAATCCAATAATTTGTAAGGAATGGCAAGTAATCCAAGTATTTCAATGTACGACTCAGATGATAATAATGCTGAATACTAACTCAAAGCCACAATCCACAAATATTTCTTAAGCCGTAATCACATAAAAGTTTATAAATTTATCTAACAAGTTTCAATTATAATTTCAAAAGTGATGTAATGCGAGTTTACTCCTGCAAACCAAAGTCACTGGCAAGAAGTTTTGCAAACAATCCAAGAATTTCTTTTTAGATGTTGTTTGTTTGAACGAAATGAAATATAATCCGATTAGTTACATGTTGACACCTTGAAAACTAGTTCAAGTTTCAGTTCGGTATGAGATGAATCATGCTGGTTGATTGATAATAACATCTGAAGACAATTACTGAATGGGCCAGATTACAAATCGTTAGAATATTTGTCCAAAACAAACAGAAATTATAATAAATAACAGCGTTATACTCAAAACGAGCAGAAATTAATATGAGTAGGGTTCAAACCCCAATGCTTTCTAAAAGCCAGAATTTAATTTGTACTTTACTGAAAAAAATTCTTTTAAATATTTTCAAATTTTATAACTTTAAGAAATCAAAAATTAACTAAGATTTTAAGCAGTAAATATCAGCATATGTAAATTAAACTGACAATGCGCATTTTTTTCAGTAAATTCATTTGACTTTTTTTTTCAGTAAAGTAAAAACTATATTCTGGCTTTTAGAAAGCATAGGAACTTGAACCCTACTCATATTAAATTCTGCTCGTTTTGAGTTTGACTGTTATTTATTAATTAAAAAAAAAAAGTTTTTCTGAGGGAAGTAAAGAGCGAAGTTGAAACTTAAAACGAACAAAAAAAATTACTTCACAGCCTATCTAACATATATCAATGAAACTAATGCAAATAAATCTATTGGTGATATATTCCTATGTTTGTAGGATTACAGAAAACTATCGCTTTACTGAATATGCCAAAGCCAAGTATAAAAATAAGAATAATGATTTAGGAAATAAAAGTAAATACGTAGCCTCACAACAACAAACAAACCTATAAGGCTTTTCATAGTCCAACAGGGGCTATGATATCAGTAACTTTTAGTATACAATTAAAATTATTTAAAAAACTTAGGCATAAAAATAATAAGTTTAAAGTCATTAAGTAGCATAAAAATAAGGGATTGATTTATCAGGCAACATCTTGGTCAACCCTAGTATTACTCGAAATGAAGAACATATCAACCATAATATGGACTTTGGAGATCCAGTTATTTCTCTCTGTAAAACGGAGAGTTTCAAGTTGTGATACAAATTTTAAAGCGAGTAGGTAGTCTTAATACTAATGAGATTCCCTCACTTCGAACTTGTCTACCAAATAATCATGAAATGTCTTTTTCAGATCCAAAATGACAGCCAATCATTGGACTTAGCTCCCAAATTAAACGAAAAAAATAAATAAATAAAGCAACAATCTAAAAATGCTTTACTTTTATATTGTTAAAAGTAGCCTTAAATATTCGTTCATACCTTACCAAAACTTTTACATTGTTTTGTGTTTTCAGTCAAGCGCTAGTCTTCTGCAATCCAACAAAATAAGGAAATATCACCAGTTAATTTATTTGCACTACTGTTATTGATATATGCTGGATAGGCCGTGAAGTAATAGTTTTTGTTGGTTTTAAGTTTCAACTTCTCTCTTACTTCCCTCGAAAAAAAGCTTTGTTTTTTAAATTAATCTCTACTCGTTTTTGATTAAAATTTAGTTTAGAAACTACACTACCATGATCTTTTTTGTTTTACGGAATGACTTCTGTTCGTTTTAATTTTGAGTATTGCTCCTTAGTTTCAGTTCAAAACTGATATTTCTTATAAAGTTTTTAATCACCTCCAATCTAGGGAAAAATAGTGTCGTTGTTTTATGTATTTTTAAAAGAATAAATATACCTTTAATTCTTTTTTCTAAATTGAATTTAGTATTACTTAAGAAAGTATCTCCAGGCGAGTACCTTCGACCCAAAAGGTTAACTAAGCGGGCAGGTTTACATATCGACGTGGTTTGGGAAATTTCGCTAGCTCAACGGAAATGGGCCTTTAGGCTTAGGGAGTTACTAGACCTGTCCCTAAAACGAAAAGCCATTCATTACTTACAAATGAATCGAAAATTCAAAAAAGATCATTTTTTGTGTCGTACTATAAATGGTATTATAAACCAGGTTTGTTTTCATTTCAAAATTTTGGGAAGAATTACCTGAATTCTCCTACAGAACTGTGTTCATTTGCTTTTCTTCCTCTTTGGATGCAGTCTTGCGTATGGAGAGAATATTACAGTGGAACTGTCAAGTAAATAATTTGAATAAGTAAGTATAATCATAAGTAATCCTTCTTTTAACATACAACTTTGAGTGGTTCCAGAACCATATGCCTACGCTTCTCCAACCACTAAGTGGTAAGAGTTTATGGTCAGGAGCGTAATTTCCTATAGGACAGAGGAAGCAACTACCTCTCCCAGATCATAGTTTGCCCCAGACCTTAGCCCCCTCCCCCACTGGTGAAATTTAGTTTCTCCAAAAATGTTTTCAAAATTAAGATAAACCTGCATAATTCAAGCATCCGCTGAAATAGGTCAGCTTTCTTTAGTACATCTTTACCTTTTTTATTACTAAATTGCTCGTTTTTAAGTTTTCTCTGTCATTTTCTTTTGATTTGAGAAAATCAGCTCCAGATTTTACTCCTCCCCCCCCCACCACACAGGATTTTGACAAAATTACGCCATACGTTGTGGTATGGATTTTGTGATATACTAAGATTGTCGTTGTAAACCATGAACTGGATGACCTCCATTCCTCTTTGAATCAAAATGCTTGACAAAATACCTTCCCGGGACATGCTTTAAAAAATGAGTGCATCGCAATTATAAAAACAGTGAAATCAGAGGCAACTCTATCACGTTGCCTACAGTAAAGACCATACGGCTCCTGTTTTATAATTTATTATTATTATTATTTTCCCGTAGGCATTTCATATGGAATAGGTGGTCGTATAAACTTCAAAAAGGGCTCATTCGATTGGAAATTGAGAGTTCTAGTGCCCTATTTAAGGGTCAAAAGTGATTGGAAGGCAACTAACACCCCTTCGACGCCCACCATTTCCCCAAACACAACCAATCAAAATTTTGAGATAGACATTTCGCTCTACGTAGTCGATTTCCAGATAGATTTTATGTTTTGAGGAGGATACTCCCCCCACAGCCCTCAGGGCAAGGGTTGTAAGTTATGCCCTGGGGGCAAATAAGGTTTTTTATAGAAAGCTTTGTCGTAGAAACTCCAAAAAGGGCTCTTTGGAATGGAAATTCAAAGGGCTAGTGCCCTTTTTAATAGTCGAAAGTGATTGGAGGGCAACGAGGGCAACTAAAAGATCATATATCACGCCTAATTTTTCCCCAAACACATCCAATCAAAATTTTGAGATAGCCGTTATTTTCAACGTAGTTTAGAATTCTGGGAATTAGGTCCTTGAGGATGAAAACCTCCCCCCCCCGCCCCCAAGCCCTCAGGTCAAGGGTTGTAAGTTATGCCCTGGGGGTATATAATGTTTTTATAGAAAGTGTTTTCGTAGAAACTTCAAAAAGGGCTCATTTGGTTGGAAATTTAAATGGCTAGTGCCCTATTTAATAGTTGAAAGTGATTGGAAGGCAACTAGCACCCTTTCCACGCCCACCATTTCCACAAAACACATCCAATCAAAATTGAGGGATAACAATTTTGTTCAACGTAGTTAAACTTTCTGGAAATTAAGTCTTTGAGGAGGACACCCCCCCCCCCCAAGTCTTCGGGGCAAGGGTTATAAGTTATGCCCTGGGGGCATTTATGGTACTTATGGAAGGAATGCTCATATAGACTTCAGAGAGGGATCATTTGATTGGAAATCTAAAGTTCTAGTTCACTTTTTAGGTGTCGAAAGATATCGGAGGGTAACGAGCCCTTCCCCCACGCTCTTTTTTCCCAAATGCATCTTTTGCATTTTCCCAAATTATTTTGTTATAAGAAGTTCAAAGATCATATAATCAAAACTCAGTTGTCAACACAACCCCCCAGGGCCCGGGGGCAGGTGTTGTAAGTTATGCCCGGGGGGCACATATGATTCTTATGGAAGGGATAATCGTGTAAACTTCAAAGAGAGCTTATTCGATTGGAAATTGAAAGTTCTAGTTCACTTTTTAAGAGTCAAAAGCGATAGGAGGCCACCTAGCCCCCCCCCCCTCCACACCCGTTTTTCTCAAGCCCCTCTGTTAGGAGCTTTGAGATAGCTATTTTTGCAAAAATAGTTCAAAGACCAAATAACGAAAACTCCGAGGTCAACACAGCCCCCCAGGCCCCAAGGGCAGGCTTTGTAAGTTACGTCCTGGGGGAATATATGGTTCTTATCGAAGGGACGCTCCTAAAAACTTCAAAGAGAGCATATTCGATTGAAAATTGAAAGTTCTAGTTCACTTTTTGAGAGTCAGAAGAGATTAGAGGGCAACTAGCCCCCCCATACCCTTTTTTTTCCCGAATGCATTTGATAAAAATTTTGATATTGCCATGAAGTTAAAAAATGTTAAGAAATCAGACAACGAAACTCAAGTGTCTACAAAACCCCTCAGGGCCCGGGGGCAGGCGTTGTAAGTCACGTCCTGGGGCATTTATGGTTCTTATGAAAGAGATGCTCGTATAAACTTTAAAGAGGCCTTATTCAATTGGAAATTGAAAGTTCGAGTTCACTTTTTAAGAATCAAAAGATATTCGAGGGCAACTAGCCCCCCCACACACCATTTTTTCGCTAAGCTTATCCGATAAATTTTTTTAAAATAACCATTTCATTAAGAAAAGTTCAAAGGTCAGATAAGAAAGACCCATTTGTTGTTGCAACCCCCTTGGCCCGGAGGCAGGCGTTGTAAGTAATGCCTGGAGGATATATACAGCTGTTGTGGAAGAGATGCTTGTATAAACTTCAAACAGGGCTCATTTGATTGGAAATTGAAAGTTTTTAGTTCAGTTCTTAAGAGTCAAAATAGATCAGAGGGCAACTGTCACCCCCATGCCCTTTTCCCCCAAATGCATCCGATAAAAATTTTGAGGTAGCCATTTTGTAAAAATAGTTCAATGGTCAGAAAAAAACTCTGGTGTCCACACAACCACCCAGGGCCTGGGGGCAGACGTTGCAAGCTATTCCCTGGGGGTATGTATGGTTTTTATGGAAAGGGATGCTCGTATAAACTTCAGAGAGGGCTGGTTTGAACAGAATTGGAAAGTTCTAGTTAATTTTTGTAAGAGTGAAAAGAGATCGAAGTGCCCCTAGTTCCCTTCGCCCCTTTTCCCTAAACTCATCAGATAAAATTTTTTTTAGATAGACAGTTTTTAAAAAATAGTTTAAAGGTCAGATAACAAAAACGTCGGTTTCTACACAACCCCTCAGGGCCCAGCATTGAAAGCTGTGTCCTGGGGTCGTATATGGTCTTTATAAAAAAGATGATCGTAAAAATTTCGGAGAGGGCTCATTTGAATGGCAATTAAAATCTATAGTTCATTTTCTCAGATTGAAGAAAGATCGGAGGGCAACTAGCCCCTCCCGCCCTCAACACCTTTGGGTTTATCGGATGGATAAGCCCATCCGATAAAAATTTAAGGTGACTTTTTTGTGAAAAATAGTTCAAACATCAGATATTAAAACTCCAGGGTCGACACAACCCCCAGGGCCCAGAGACAGGCTTTGTAAGTTGTACTCTAGGAGTATATATGGTTCTTATAGAAGGGATGCTCTTAACTTCAGAGAGGGCTCATTTGATTGAAAATAGAAAGTTCTAGTTCACCATTAAAGAGTCAAAAGAGACCGAAGGGTAACCCCCCCCCCCACTCCACGCTCTTTCCTCCCCAAGCCCATCTGATAACAGAAGCGCCATTTCAGCCAAACCTTAGGGTGGGCAAGCAATCGACATGGACCACAAAGCAGGCTTGTATATAAAAAAAAATTGCCTCTAGCTTTGTCCGAAAAAAAACTGCCTTCCGTAGGAGTTACCGTAAAAATTAAGGAAATTGTCTCAATTGCTTTGCCTTTCCTTCTTTCGCTCTTATGCCATAGGTTCGGAAAAGGCCAGATATCTGAAGAATGCGGAAACGGTATGTGGGATGTTATAAAAACAGCCGTTTGGGAATCTTCCACTTTTCAGAACCTATAACTTGACGAAAGCCGAACCTCTGTAGAAAATCACGTTTTGACTAAAGTATATTCTGTAGCTGAATTCTTCAGCTCACTGCTTACAGTAAATACTTTAGTCCAAGTCGGAGTCAAGCTTGAAAAAAAAATTTTGAAACAGATCAGTGAACACTCAAGGCAACAAGGGGAACCGTCGTGGTTTCATCTTCGCAAAGTCGTCAACAAGCTGGTCGAAATCCAAGTTTTTAACTAAATTCTTCTCTGCAAAGATCAAAAGCAGGTGACTAAGACGATCGTCCCCTGTGGTTGAGCGCAGATAGTTCTTCACTATTTCCAGCCCAGAAGACAAGCGTTCATTGCTGGCTGTCGTGACAGGAAGTGTGGCAGCAATATGAAGAACTTTGATAATTTCTGAATAGGCCACTGGAAGTGTCTCGATATTATCGATGACATATATGAAGTTTTTCGGCTTTGCCTCCTCCTCGATCAAAAACCGCTTGGCAATACCAGCTTGGGCCTCAAGAAGAATCTGGTCAATGTCCATTTCAGAATAAAGTTCAGAGAATTGCTTGAGGAGCCCTGCATCCATGAACTTGGTAGAGCTGGGGTCCAGAGCTTTGAGTGTACTGAGCACTGGAAGGTTATTTGTAAACCGTCTGTCGAATTCCACAATCAGACGATCTACAGTCTCCAGGTATTCTCTTTTCAGTTCTTCCGCTAGAGTTGGAGCTCTATTGTTGGATTCAACAAAGTTCTTTCCTGACGTCGAAGTGGTCATGATTTCTTTCAGGTGTTTGATAATTTTTTGGGTTCTTCTAGGTCGTCTTGTAGCGATAAAAGGGATTTTGTAGCGATAAAAGGGATTTGTGGCTATAAAGAAAGGACTGGGCTTAATTGCGGTAGTAAATATTGACCGCGTCAAATGTAATATTATGCTCAAAAGCCGTGAACTTACACCTTATAAGTTCTCCGATAGCGCCGCTTATGGCGCTAAAGATTGTGCCAACAAGGCTTGCGCCACCCTCAATTAATGGGAGAAAATAAATTGTGTAGCCATATAAATGTGACCTCTTTTCCTCGAGCTATCTTGAGATCAGATTCCCTGGGAACGTACCTTGGAGATATGCAAACTAATTACCTGTTATTAGATTAGATACAGACATATAAAATGAAATAAACACAGGTAAAAAGCAATAGATTTATGGAGACTTACATATTTAGGTGAACAGCAGTGGGTCACTTCAAATGACAACAACGGTGACTGAGACACAACAATGAAAGAATTGCAAAGCTTGAACGCCGAAATAATTCTATCGATATAAAAAATGAGAGCACGAAAAAAACTTTTCTTTACTATATAAGTCCTGATCATGTGCTGTGGGAGCTACCCCACGATTGGCCTAAGTCCTGAGGTGGGCCGAACCCTCCGCCCAATTATCTGTCTTAATTATTTCTGATGATTCAAACGTTCACACGGCTCTTATAGTATAAACTTCCTTAGAAATATTGTGCGTAGCATCTTTTTTATTACCCACTATCTTAGCGAAATCCGAAGCTTGGATAACGCCGTTCTTTGTCTGAGGCTAACTGCAATTTTTGTCTTTGCTGATTAAGGACTTTTCTTTCTTTTTGAAACTAGATTTAAACTTAATTAGAGGAAGTCGGAATTATCTTCAGAAAGAAGGAACTTTATTTTGGTATTTTAAATATATTGCATTTTACTCACGGTACATATTACCCTTCCCATTAATTAATGAAGTCCCGTCATTAGGATTTGCTTGTCTTTGGGCTTTTGAAATGTTCGCAATTTATTAACTATTTATTCTACATAATTTTGATTGACAATGTATTATTTCATGTTTATATTTTGGCTTACTCAGGAGTGCTAAAAATTTTCTCTATTACTCTTCTTATTTTATTCTACGTCCCTATCTAAAATTCATCTACTGGACTAAGATTATTCATGGTTCTAGGCTTGCTACTATACTAAAGATATTTTTTTCTACATCTAACACTGATTACTTTTACATTTCCAACAAGGTTGGGGCTATTCTACCTTCACATAAGATTTTTTTTAATTCACTTTTTACAAGGCTTTGTTTTTTTGATTTTGCTGTCTATATGGCCCATTACTTTCTATCTACGCTACATTAAATGAATAGCTCGACAACGCTACACATAACTCTATCTGGACATCTAACACTACATACAAGAACGATTTAAAACACACAATATTGGGTTTACCATGTTCACTGGTAACATTAAAAAACTTTCACTGGGGATGTTTGCTACGCAACGTTAATGATAGGATATTGGAGGTAACATATAGTTAATATAAAGTTATTAAGAAGTAACATGTGTAAATTCACATCTATTTCATCACCATTCGAGTCTTTAGGGTACTCAGTCCTTCTGTTGTTAATTTTTGTCCTTCACTCTTTTCGTCTTAGCAAAAAAATTTTTAAAGCACTTACAATATAGTTTCTTTATGGAACAGTTCGAGCATGATTGTGTTCACACGACGAGCTTTCTCTAATTGTCAATTGGGAAATGATGCTCCCAACTACAGGTGTGGCAATATGCTATCAGAGTTCATTTTCACCTGCTTTTTGATAGTTCATAGGGTGTCTTATCATTAAGGGGTCGAACACTGGGAGTGCGTTTATTTCCTTCTCAGCATATCATTTTTGGGATATTTTGAGGCACATAGAAAATGTATTCTCGTATAAAATTGTTCATTTGTGAACATTTATGTGATATTTATGCTCATGGCTTGCGTCTATTAACCTTTGCGGTGATTCCTAGGTTAATCACGGGGGAATTGAAGTTTGGATTTGGAACAGGTCGACATCAAACTATAGTGACTCCTTCAATATATTGTCTTTAACTTGTAGGAGGGGCATATTGTCACTAAGGGGTTGGTCACTGGGGTTAATTTTGGTTTCCAGGTCCATTTTTCAGAAACTATCTCGTCACATTTATGGGATAACAGAGATATGAATTTTCCACACAGAGGGGATAGGATGGATTCCGAGAGATGGTTGAAAGGGATTCGACGCGTGAGTGTGACACATAAATAGTTTTTGGGGTCATCAAATATCATAACTATACGTTCATATGGTATATGGGTCCATAATGAGTATCAAAGGCGATATTTATGTACTTATATCTTGTACTGGTCGATGGGGTTCTCAGAATTTATGTGATTATATAGTTTGATAATGCACTGGATGCTGAGAATCAAATATAATGTTACCTGATACTTAATAGGGTTTGTGGTCGAGGAAACAACGATCAAAGGTAACTGTTGTTTTCGTAGACGAAGCTGGGATGAAAATTGCCTGTAGTGTATGGTGAGTACTCTTCGTTGGTTGAGGTATGATGAAAATAGATGCTACTAGGTTGTATCTGTACTGGACAACTCATTGTAATGATCGATATCCAATACGTCAATCCACTTCCTGTAATAAAAATAACGAGGCAGAATCACACGTTCTTTAAATTCAAGTAGTGTTAATACATAGTAAACAATACGATTGGGTGCGTTTTAGGGTGAAGATTATCCTGCAAGATAATATAAAAAGATACACTGATATTACTATATAACGTTGGTTATAATAAAACGACATAATTCCCATTGGGAAATCTGAAACAGAGATTTCTTCAAATTTGTTTTGAGAAAGGATACAACGATAAAGGGCTTATTTAATTCTTCAATACTTATTAAATAAACATAATTTACTCTACATTATTAAGTTTGAGGTCTAATTTTATAACATATTTCATGCCTGCATTGTTCACGCACGTCCGTGCTGTTTAAGAAACACATTTGCAGCGTCGTAACTGCACGGTTTTACGGAAACGACACTAAAACGAGGGAACAAGACATAACGAGGACGAGTGGAGACCTCTATACCCACTCGTTTTCTAATGTCTTCCCTTTTCTTGGCTTAGACGTTCTTATAGGGTTTCGGGTTTAACTTCTGCATTTCAGCCGTTTCCCCGTGTTCTTCTCTTGGTTTTCGTCTTCTTGGTCTCAGGATTTTTCCGTAATTAAAAGTCAGTAAGAATCTCAAGTTCAGGGAAATCGCGAACACAAAACATACGGTCAGTGGTATGTTCCACCAGAAATTGGATGAGAATAATCCGTATCTATCATCCACATACGTTAATCTTTGGTCTTCATTTGTAAATAAGGGAATCTGGGAGTCTAATGCTTCTCTTGTTTTTTAAGCCTTAATTTCCCTTTATTTTTTTCTATTTTGGACCATATTGAGGTTTTAATTTCCTTGTTTTCTATATGGTGAATGGTATATGACCAGTTAATTGTTATGAAATCGGTCATTTTAAAACTTATTATTTTTGGATTCGTGATAATTAATAGTTTTCGAACAGCTGAATGCTTAGTTACGAGTTGACATTCTTTTTCTATGGTTATCGTACCAATATTTTGTAATAGTTACTCTGTTTTTTAATTTAGGTCTATATTTCCTGTATAATTATAACAAGACATGGTTCCCACAGTTTCCCTTGGAACAGAGAATAGCCAAATCTCATTTCTGAGATGTAAAACTATTTCTCGTTTATTACTTTCCAATACGGCTTCTTTCAGTTAGACTGGATGCATCGTACTGGAATGGTACGTGTAGACTTTATATATTAAAGGAAATTATTCAAATTAATTATATGCAACTTTTTAATTAGAATTTGTTTTCGGGAACTGATATATGTTGAACAAAATTTCTCTACAGCATTTTTATATTTACTCGTAATTAAATATAATTACGTATTTTTACTCGTAAATTAAAAGTTCTTAGATTATTATTCCTTTATGACGCCTGTCCATTAAAATCTCTTAATCCTATACTGATTAAGTGTAATTCCATCTATCGGGTTTTTTAACCGTTCTACCCGATTGTGTCGTTACTTTCTCCTCGACTTCTTGCGGTTTTTCTTTTTTGGTTTTTCTAGTGAAATAATATCAAACTTTTTGTATTGTTTTTTCAAAAATTCTTGCCCTTTTAATTTCGTTTGTTTCACGTGTGCGGCGACTGAAGTTGGTTTTGATTTTCCTATTCCTTTAATTACCCTATGGTCTGATTTGCCGTCAGACTCTTCGGAACTGGTTTCTTACGAATCCGGATTAGAACTTGTAGAGATGGCACTTTTTGAGGTATCACCTGCCCTTTCTTCGTAAATTTCTACTCCTTTGGAAGTAGAAGGTTTATTCTCTAAGTCGTCGCTTTGAGTTTTCAACTCGGGAGATTTGAAAACTCAAAGATTCTTGGGAATCTTGAGAGGAATCAAGAGTTTTTGCGGGGTTCCTCCACTGTTTAAATGCCATATATT
The DNA here is from genome assembly GCF_049724085.1 of Artemia sp. Qi Xiang Cuo. Classification (NCBI taxonomy): domain Eukaryota; kingdom Metazoa; phylum Arthropoda; class Branchiopoda; order Anostraca; family Artemiidae; genus Artemia; species Artemia sp. Qi Xiang Cuo. The sequence continues at coordinate 9,867,249 of NC_142794.1, read as the reverse complement.
CAGGGGATGGGGCATTTTTTGCACTAGGGTTTCCCTCCATGAAGTCCACTGATTAGGCTTGACCTTGGACACAGTTATATCATGATATTGTCCTTGCTGGTCATCCTTGGGAGTTTGATTCTCGGGCAATGTACTTTAACTCGTTTTTATGGGGAAATTTATTAAATCCATTGCTTCTCGCAGGTTTGTTTTAGTTAAATCTTTGGGAGGAGTTTTCTTTACAGTAATACCGGGGGTTTCTACAGCTCTGTTTAATTCTTCCTGCAATGACAGGGGCCTTTCTATAGGTGTTGCAGGGGAAACCATATCGTCTGGAAATCTTTTTGGGGGACAAGGGGTCGAAATTCTATCGGGAAAAAATTGGGTTTTTGGAGATATTGTATAATCCAATTCTCCCGCGCTCTCTGATGATGAACTTTTTGAGCCTTTTGGCGTTTTTATTCTTACTGGTATTAGGGATTTTTTCTTTGGAATACCTAGATTTTTCATAGCTAAAAATTCTTCGAAGTTTTTCTCATCACTCTCATTCTAGAAATAGTCTTGCTTGAAATTAAAGGGCTTCAGCTCTGCCAATCTTGATTTAGGGGGCTCATTTTCTGCATCTGACGAATCAGTAGAAGAGGGATGTGATACCCATCTCTCTGGACATTTGGCTCTTTTTATTCGGCTAACATGTGCCTTGTAAGTTCTTCCGCTATCGGGGTTCTCCATTTTAAAAGTATAATCGTTATCGAACATTTTGACTATTCTGTACGGTCTCGAATATTTGTTGGAAAGTTTTTTGCCTTCCGTTTTTGCCTCATTCTTTAGGTAGACGCAGTCTCCTATTTTGAAATCTATATTCCCCTTGACTTTTGGTTGGTTTCTTAGCTCTTGGTTTATTTTACATTTTTCCAACTCTTCCCTAACTATTTTATAAGTTTTCCTCATCCTATTTATGAATTCTTGTTTGTAATCCTCAGAGTTATTATAATACTGCCGAGATTCAATAATTTCATTATACGGGATTCTAAAATCACGACCAAAAAGTAGATAAAATGGATTATCTTTAGTTGTTTCTGAATAAGCTGTATTGATTACGTTAGTTAATTAAGGTAAGAATTGATCCCAATCATTCCTATTGTATTTTGTATAAATGCTTAATACGTTCGAAAATATTTTATGCCTATTTTCCATTTTACCATTAGCTTGTGGGTGGTACGGAGTTGTCACCATTTTCTCTATATTAAGAAAACTCATTATGTCTTTTGTTACTTTTGAAACAAAATTGCTTCCATTGTCACTTAAAACTTTATTTGGAACGCCAAATTGTATAAATAATTTCGCTAGCGCCTTACTGGTGGCGTAAGCACCTTGATTTTTAAATGCTTTTGCAAAAGTAAATCCTGAAAAGTGATCTATAACCGAAAGAATACAAGTATGGCCTCTGCTGGAAACAGGCAAGGCTCCGCTGGTTCCGTTTAAGTCAAATGAGATAATATCGAAGGGGTATTTTGCTACCGGGACCCTTCCCATTGGAGGATTAGGATAAGCTTGGGGGATTTTTCTTAAGTTAAACGCTTCGCATGTACTTACAAATTCTTTAAGTTTTGTTATTGCCGACGGCACGTAAAAATATTGTTTTAATTTATGGAAAGTTTTCATAACTCCTAACTCCTAAGTGTCCACTTATATCTGAATGAAAATATTCAAATGCGGGTATTATTAAGTTTTGTGGTATTACAGGTATTATTGAGGTTTGGTTTCTATTTGTCTAAGCAGTCACGATTCTAGATAGTACTTCTTCATCAAGATCATAGTAAAAATTATCTATCTCTTTTCTAAGAGTTTTGAATTTATCCGGTAACGCATCGTCATTCACAAAATAATTAATAAGCACTGAACACATTTCGTCCTTTTTTTGCTTTCTTTTTATATTTTCTAAAGACAAGGGACAATAGTTATTCTTATTTTCTTTTACCGTGCCCTTGACTTTGTTTTTCTTACGTCCATGTTGGCTTTTAGCATTGATAGCGTTAACTTCATTTTACTCAGCATCCGACGGATTATTTTCAGTGTATCTACTCAAATAGTCACAACCTGCGTTTTGTTTACTTTTTAAGTGTTCAAATCCGTAATCGAGGTCTTGGATTTTCATAATCCATCTAGCCAGAACTTCCATGGGGCTTTTAAATGTGTACAGGTACTGCAAGTCTTTATAATCTGATCGTAGCATAAATTTTCTACCAATTAAGTAGTGTCTAAATTTATCCAAATGGTGGATTATAGATAACAATTCTAAGTTTGTGGCGGAATAACTACTTTCGCCTTTTGATAAGGTTCTACTCGAATAGCATATAACTTTTTCTATTTGTTTTTGTTTAGGCGTTTCCTCTAGAAGATTAGGGTTTTCTACCGGGATTATTTGCGAAAAAATAGCGCCAATGCCTTTTGAACTAGCATCGGTTGTGACCACAAATTGTCCGTTTTCGAAATCAGGAAGTGATAATATGGTTCAGAAGTGAGTGCCTTTTTGAGACGGTCTAGGGAAGTTTGAGCTTCCTGGGACCAGGTAACATTATGGGATTTCCCTTTAGTTAATTCCGTGAGGGGTTTTGCAATTTGGGCGTAATTGCACACGAATTTTCTAAAATAGCCAGTAAGACCTAAAATTCCCCTTAATTCTTTCATACTCCTGGGGGGTTTGAGGTTTTCAACACATTTTATTTTATCAGGGTCTGGGGATATCTCTCCTTGTGTTACTACTACTCCTAAAAATTTAATTTTAGGTTGAAATAAATTTACTTTCTCAAGCCGGCATTTTAAATTGCCCTGTCTTAACTTCTCGAACACCTTAGCTAATGTTGCTAAGAGTTGTTCAGTGTTTTCTCCTACGCATATGACATCATCAACAAAATGAATGATATTCTTTAATCCTCTTAACAGGTGTAATAGGGGTCTACATAGCGCGCTTGAACTTGTTTTAAGTCCAAAAGGTACCCTTAAGTATTCATATGAAACACATTCAGATGCTGAAAATGGAGTTTTATGGACATCTTTGTCGGCTATTTTCACTTGGTGGTAGCCTTGGGTGAGGTCCAAAGAAGTAAAAATTTTGTTTTTGCTTGAAATTGAGTCAAGAATTTCATTTGTTCTTGGTAAAGGAAATTTATCGCTAACTACTTGTTTGTTGAGGGCTCTATAGTCTACTACAAGTCTAAGGTCACCATTCTTCTTTGGTACCAAGATCCCTGGTGCAGAATACGGGCTTATACTGGGGTGTATAGTTTCATTTTTTTTCTAATTCAGGAACTTTATTTTTGAACCACTCTTTGTGCTTATACGGCACACGATATGGCTGTTTCGCTTCAGGATTACCAGTCGTTAAAATTGAGTGTTCATAAAATTGTATCAGTCCGATTTCATATTAAGATGCGGAAAATACATCTTTCGAATTACAAAACAATTTGCATATTTTTTCTTAAGTTCCAAGTCCGTAATATGATCCATATTAAATTTGTTTAAAAATTGTGATTTAGTTAGAGGATATTTGTTATTAAAGGTTTTAATGCCGTTAACTAGGTTTGTTTTAGAATTTTCCCATCTATTTAAATCATTCTCCGATAAAACTTGGATTTGAACTAAACATGTCCCCTTTTTTATTGTAATTGTATCATTTTCGTGGTTATTAGTTACCCAAATAAAACCTTCTCCTTTTTCGTAAGATATAATCTGTTCCTCACATAGCAGATTTTCGAGAATTTCAGATGGGGTTGCAAACCATATTTTGGATTTGCTAACCACTGGTTCAATCATCTGTGATATTTGAATTTTCTGCATCGTTTTGGGAGGGACTTTTGTTTTTCTTATCACTAATCCGAAATATTTCTCTTTGTTTTCTCTGTTTGTTAGATTCATACTGACGCTATGCTGCGCCATTGCGGCATCTTGCGGCGTCACGTTGGGTTTTACTATGTTTTTCCATAATTCCGCTATTTTCTTGATTTAGTTTGACCTGTACTGTCGCATATCTCCTATTTTTATTTTTGCGGATTCAATACTTTTATTATTTAAATTTATTTCATCTCTGCAATGTCTCTCAGAATAATTGAACAAATTTCTAACTATGCCATGTCCTTTTTGCGAGACATGAGGTTCAAAATATTGCGACATTATATCACCAGAAATTTTGTTTACTGTTACGTTGTCTTCGTAACCTCTGTTACAATTTCTTAAGGTAGAAATTTCTTCCCCTACCTGAGCCGGGTAGACAAGCCTTTCGTTCGCTACGTCTATCAGTACTCTATTAGACCTTAAAAAATTTGCGCCTATGATGGCTTCGTACGGAAAGTTATTGCATATTATAAAATTTGTTGGAAAGATCCTATTGTCCCTTTTTACGTTTAGGCAAATTGAACCTCTTGCATCCAATTTATGCCCTGTCACGCTAGTTAGATTGGGATTATTACGGTTCCTCTGTCGCCTAATATGCAGAGGCAACATATTAAATACGGATGAGCTTATGATATTAACTGTAGCTCCGCTGTCAACTAAAGCCTTAAAGTAAACGTTTTCTACACAAAAATCATTAAATATAGGTAACTTGTTAATACTATCACTACCGGGTCTAATTTATATTTCTGAGGGGCCTGAAACGTTTCCCTGCTGATTTATTTCATGCGTCGGTGCCTGCAACGGATATTCAGACATATGAGGTTCCTCAGGCATATTTAATTGATTTACGTCTGTCTGCCTTTGCCATATATTATTATGGTAACTTGGGTGTCCTGCGTCAGTACCGCTTGCTGGCGCTGAATGCCAATTTCCGTTAGCTTGAAAAATTTTCATTTCCCGTCGGCAAATTTTCGTGATTTCTATATAGCATTCTCGCATTATATTGGCTTTGGCGATTATTTGGGTTTTCAAATCGGTAATTAATTTGTCTATTGGGGGGAGGGTTATACAAAATTGGTTGGTACGCGTTGTAAGGTACTAAATGGCGCAATATTCCCTGGCTATAGCCTTGTGCACCACCGGTGCTAAAATTTGTTCTTCCGAACAAATTGTTGCCGTAATTTTGCGTACTACCGACAGCAATTCTTGGTATGCGATTGGGGACATAACGGCACTCCCTCGCGATGTGTCCAGGTCGATTGCAATTATAGCATCTTATTATTTTATGGTTATTTTCATAATTAGATTGTTTGACGGGCTGAAAACAAACTGTTTTCTGCCTAGCGGGTTCTTGCGTTTTATTTCTTTGTGGTACTGGGGAGTTATCCCTTGAAAAGAAATTGGGAGACGCCTGATCGCCCTTGAAGTTTATGTTCGCATTTGTATCGCCTAGGCTATTTTTTTTTGCTTTACTGTGATTTGCGACCATCGTATCAACTTTGATCAATCGATCTACTTCCTGAACTGCAAGATCCAACGTCTGAATATTTTTGGATATTCTATATAGGTTTGGGGGTAGCCCTTGCAAAAAGTATTTAGTATGACTTTTTCATACAGTTGTCCTGAACCTCTTCCGTATTTTGCCTCTACTGAAATGCATATATTATCAAGATATTCTCTTATATTTTGTGAATAGTCAAAGCACACCATTCTGTGTTTTAATTTATTTATGGAACTGGTTTCAATAAATATATTTTAAATGCCATTAACAATTTGTCCACCGTATTTATTGGCAAGCTGGTGTCGTCGCCTATAGTATGTTAAATCTGCTTCAGAAAGGTCAAGGCCTGGCCTTTGAACCGTAATAGAAGCATGTCGACTAACATTTCTAGCTCTGTTTTTGTTAGTTCTACAAACTGGGCCAATTGGATATTAAATTCGTCAATATCTGATTGACCACTATACTGCACGATAAACTTTACTATTTCTATATTTTTCGCAACCAACTTTTGCGCCTTTAATTGTTCTTCTAAATCCTCTGCCTTTTTTTGCGTTTGAATAATTCGAAATAAATTTATTTTTTCAATTAACCTATTTTGGGGGAGGCTATTATCTCCTGTGAGATATTTTAAAGGGTTTCCTGTCGTAGCTTAGCGGCTATAGGCCTAATCACTTTACTTATATGTCTGTATATCTCTAATAATTAAATTTAAATTACAAAGTTTTAGAGCCTAATTAGTTCGCAAGTTTTCCTCCAATTTCCGACTGCACCATTTGTAGCGATAATGTAAATTTGTGGCGATAAAAGGGATTTGTGGCTATAAAGAAAGGACTGGACTTTATTGCGGTAATAAATATTGACCACGTCAAATGTAATATTATGCTCAAAAGCCGTGAACTTACACCTTATAAGTTCTCCGATAGCACCGCTTAGAGCGCTAAAGATTGTGCCAATAAGGCTTGCGCCACCCTCAATTAATGAGAGAAAATAAAGTGTGTAGCCATATAAATGTGACCTCTTTTCCTCGAGCTATCTGGAGATCAGATTCCCTGGGTACGTACCTTGGAGATATGCGAACTAATTACCTGTTATTAGAATAGATACAGACATATAAAATGAAATAAACACAGGTAAAAAGCAATAGATTTATTGAGACTTACATATTTAGGTGAACAGCAGGTGGTCACTTCAAATGACAACAACGGTGACTGAGACACAACAATGAAAGAATTGCAAAGCTTGAACGCCGAAATAATTCTATCGATATAAAAAATGAGAGCACGAAAAAAACTTTTCTTCACTATATATTCTAAGTCCTGATCATGTGCCGTGGGAGCTACCCCACGATTGGCCTAAGTCCTGAGGTGGGCCAAACCTTCCGTCCAATAATCTGTCTTAATGTAACGATGAAAATTTGGTATTTGTAGCGATTAAGTTTTTAGTGTTTGTAGGTATGAAAAATTGGTGGGCTATACTAAGTGTGGTACTGAATACTTACCGCGTCAAAGGCAATATTATACCCAAAGGTCGTTAACTTACACCTTGTACTTTCTCCAATAGGGCCGCTTATAGCGCTGAAGATTGTGCCGACAAGGCCTGCGCCACGCTCAATTATTGGGTGAAAGTAAAATGAACAGCCATGTAAACGTGACCTTTTTTTCTCGGGGTATCTAGAGATTCGATTCCCTGGGAGCATTTACCTTGGAGACATGCGAACTAATTATCTATTATTAGACTGGATGCAGACATATAAAATGAAATAAACACAGATAAAAAAGGCAATAGAATTATTGAACTTACATACTTAGGTGCACAGCAATGGGTCACTTCAAATGACAATAACGGTGACAACGACGAAAGAATATAAGAATTTTTGTCTGAATGATCTTGTCTCTCGTTTACTAATAATCTAAAAAAGCATTTCTACCCCACTATCAAACATAGCTTTTTGGTCCTGCGCCATGAGGACTGACTCATAATTGGCCCGAGTGGTTCAAGGATGCGAACCTTTCGTCCAATAAATTCTTTTAAATATTTTTGATGATTCAAGCGTTCACACGGTTTTTGCCATTTAAACTTCCTTAGAAATATTGTACGCAGCATATTTTTTATTTCTCGCTCTCTTAGCGAAATCTTAAGTCTGGATAGCGTCGTTCTTTGTCTGGGGTGATTGCACTTTTTATCTTTGCTGATTAAGGACTTCATTTTTTAAACTAGGTTTAACTTAATTATAAGAAATCGGAATTATCTTAAGAAAGGAACTTTATTTTGGTATTTTAAATATAACGCATCTTACTCATGGTACATATCACCCTTCCCATCAATTAACGACGTCCCGTCAATAGTAACTGCTCGCCTTTGATGTTTTTAAAATGTTCACCATTTATTAACTATTTCTTCTACATATTTATTTTATATTTATATTATGGCTTCATCAGGAGTGCTAAAAATTTTCTCTACTACTTTTCTTATTTTATTCTACATCCCTATCTAAAATTCATCTACCGGACTAAGATTATTCATGGTTCTAGGTTAGCTACTATACTAAGGATTTTTTTTTCTACATCTAACACTGATTACTTTTACATTTCCAACAAGGTTTGAGCTATTCTACCTTTACATTAGTTTCTTTTGTATTCACTTTTTTTTGCTGTCTATATGGCACACTACTTTCTATCTACGCTACATTAAATGAATAGCTTGGTAACGCTACACATAACTATCTGGACATCTAACACTACATACAAAAACGATTTAAAACACACAATATTGTGTTTACCATGTTCACTGGTAATTTTAAAACACCTTCACTATTGTGATTCTGGAATTATCAAAGTTATTAGGAAGTAATATATGTAGATTCACATCTACTCCATCACCTTCGAGTCCTTAATATACTCAATCCATCTGTTGTAAATTATTGTCCTTCGCTCTTTTTGTCTTGGCAAAAATTTTGAAGCATTTACGTTATGGTTTCTTCATGGAACAGTTCGAGCCTGGTTGTCTTCACAGGACAAGTTTCTCTAATTGGCAGCTGGGGAATGATGATTCCTACTACAGGTGTTGGCATATTTCTTCTCAGCATATCATTTTTTAGGATATTTTGGGGCACATAGAGAATGTATTCTCACGTAAAATTGTTCATTTGCGCCTTTTATAAAATTGTTAGGTCATAGCATGCGTTGATTAGCCTTTGCGGTGATTTCTAGGTTAACCATGGGGTAATTGAAGTTTGTATTTGAAACGGGTTTTCGTCATACTATAGTGACTCTTTTAATATATTGTCTTTAAGTTCAACTTCAAACATCTTCAAATATCATTTAACTTCAAATATCGTTAAATATCGTTTTTCTTTTAATACTTGATGGGGTTCTCAGAATTAAACTTCAAATTGTCTTTAACTTTAACTTCAAATATCTTCGAATGTCTTTAAATATCATTTAACTTCAAATATCGTTAAATACCATTTAGCTTCAAATATCATCACTATACTGTCAAATGATTCCGGGGTCCATAGTGAGTATCAAAGGCGACATCTATGTATTTATATCTTTTACTGACCGATGGGTTTCTCAGCATTTATGTGATTATATAGTTCGTTAAAGCACTGGATACTGAGATTCAAATATAGTGTTATCTGATACGTAATATGGTTCATGGTCGAAGAAACAACGATCAAAGGTAACTGTTGTTTTCGTAGACGAAGTTTGGATGAAAATTGCCTTGATTCTATGGTGAGTACTCTTCGTTGGTTGAAATATGATGAAAATAGATTCTACTAGGTTGTATCTGTATTGGGCAGCTCATTGTGATGTTCGATAACCAATGTGTCCATTTACTTCCTGTAATAAAAATAACTAGGCAGAATCACACGTTCTTTGAAGTAAATACTCATAGTACAAATAAGTCATGCATTGATTGGGTTATAATACAACAACATAGTTCCCATTGGGAAATTCAATACATAGAAGTTTTTTCTAAGTTGTTATAGTCTTACGACATCATAAAATATTAATCCTTCAACTTTAAGTGTGGTCTCTTGTTATACTTTCTAATATACACTACTACATACACTTTATCTTAACTTCTTTTAACACTTAGTTAATTTTACATTAGATTTAAAATAATTATTTAAGCAGAGTTTATGCTACATGGTTAATTTTTTTTAGGTCTAATTTTACAACATATTTCATGCCTGCATTGTTCACGCACGTCCGTGCTGTTTAAGAAACGCATATACAGCGTCATAACCACACAGTGTTACGTAAACGATACTACGATGAGGGAAAAAGACATAACAAGGACGAGTGGAGACCTCTATGCCCGCTCGTTTTCTAATGTCTTCCCTATTTCTTGGCTTAGACGTTCTCATTGGGTTCCGGGTTTAACCTCTGCATTTCAGCTGTTTCCCCGTGTTCTTCTCTTGGTTTTCGTCTTCTTAGTCTCAGAATTTTTTGTAATCACAAGTCAACATTGGTGCCTCATATTCGCCTTTCGAATAAGGTAATTAGATGCAGGATTTCCAAGCTTGTCCACGTAGATTCCAGTTGATGCTTGGCAAAGAATATAAGCGTAATGAAGAACCGACATCGATATCTTTTTAGAAGGCTATTGTTTGAGCAAACCCTTCTGAACTAAATAAATAAATATGATATTAAAGTCTTATTAGAATCCGTTAAGCGAAAAACACCTTCACATTAATAGGGAATTCCTTGTGGGTTTTACTTAGTCGCCATTGGATATACACAGGGTTTCAATCCATATATCTTAACTGATCAAATGGTTTTAAAATTTTACATATTACCATTGAGATATAATTACACATCCGCCGTAAAATTCTACATATAAACGTACCAATAGCCAACTATAGATAAAGTTCGGATCGGATTTTTTGTATCCCTCTGTTTAAAAGTTTTTTTGTTTTTTTTGCCCCTAATATTGACTGATGACCCATACATTAGGACTGCCTCTATACATTCTCCAGCTTATATTGTGTAACCCTTATGAGTCATACTTAGTTACCATTTGATGTATACAGGGTTTTCTTACGCCAACTTTAACCAATCAAATGATTTCAAAATTTAAGCATAATTTTTGAGCTTTACAACAAATACTTGAATGCTCCATTTGTACTATATTTATCTCAATTTATCACAATTAAACTGTTTTTAATCAAATTAAATTAAGCTTGAAAAAAAAATTAAATAGGTTATTTTTTATTATGTAATCATTTTGTGGCATTTTCCAAAGAAAACTGATTTGTAGGCGTAAAACAGAATAAATATTTTGTGATTAGATAGGTTAAGAAAGTAAAGTTAGGACTCCCGAGCTTTATTCTGGTCGTGATATACCTCTATGATTGGTTGAGATATAACTTTAAAGCTTAGCTAGTAATCGTTATACAATTTAATTTTACATTATATTTCTCGAGTAAGAAACACATGAATAAGCAAGCGTGCAGCACGTAATTACACTGGTATCCTATTTTTATGTGTAGGCCTAAAATAATTATAATCTGCACTGAGACAAAATGGTTTATGTATACGAGGTTAATTTTTCCACAGTTACCTACTAAAAGGTAGTTTTGAGTTTAGAATCTTCTCTTGATTTTCTTGTTACTATTTTTATAGGCGTCTCTTTTCCTTTGGTATGTTTTCATACGTTTCAGGAATAATTTACTACCGAGGGATTTGTATTCTTCAGATTCAGGGTCAAATAAAAATTGTTTGTAATATTGAATTTCCGCTAAAGGATGATGTATGCCTTCATTTTTGACTTATTGGGGATTTTTTTCAAGGTTATGGAAAATTTTGGGGGCTCTGCATTTATCAAGGAGTAATAAGTCTGTTTGAGTGGGTCCCTTGCAATAGAAATACTTGATATTGAGGTTCTTTTGTAGGCGTCTTATCAATAATTGTGGATACTATATGGTCTATGAGATACTATATGGTACTATATGACTATATATATGGTACTATATATATGAGATACTATGTAGATACTATATGGTACTATATGGTCTGATTCTCCGTCGGACTCTTCGGAACTTGTTTCCGACGAATCCGGATCGAAACTTTTAGAGATGGCACTTTTTGAGGTATCACCTGCCCTTCCTTTGCAAGTTTCTACTCCTCTGCAAGTAGAAGGTTTATTCCCTACGTCCTCGTCTTGAATTTTCCATTCGGGAGAGTTGAAAGATTCTTGAGAGCTTTGGAAGGAATCAAAAGTTTTTGCGGGGTTCCTCCATTGTTTGAATGCCATGTCCTCAGGGGGATGGGGCATTTTTTGCACTATGGTTTCCCTCCATGAAGTCCATTGTTTAGGTTTGACCTTGGACACAGTTATATCATGATATTGACCTTGCTGGTCATCCTTTGGAGTTTTATTCCCGGGTAAGGTACTTTGACTCGTTTTTATGGGAAAATTTATGAAATCCATAGCTTCTCGTAGGTTTGTTTTAGTTAAATCTTTGGGGGAAGTTTTCTTCACAGTAATACTGGTGGTTTCTACAGCTCTGTTTAATTCTGCCTGTAAAGATAGGGGCCTTTCTATCGGTGTTGCAGGGGAAACCATATCGTCTGGAAATCTTTTCGGGGGACATAGGGTTGAAATTCTATCGGGGAAAAATTGGGTTTTTGGAGATATTGTATAATCTAAATCTCCTGCGCTCGCCGATGAATAACTTTTTGGACTTTTTGCGTTTTTATTCTTACTGGTATTAGGGATTTTTCTCTGGAATAACTAGATTTTTCATAGCTAAAAATTCTTCAAAATTCTTCAAAAAGCTCTGCCAATCTTGACCTAGGGGGCTCATTTTCTGCATCTGACGAATCAGTGGAGGAGGGATGTGGTACCCATCTCTCTGGAAATTTGGCTCTTTTTATTCAGCTAACATATGCCTTGTAAATTCTTCCACTATCGGGGTTTTCCATTTTAAAAGTATATTCGTTATCGTGCTTTTTGACTATTCTGTACGGTCCAGAATATTTGTTGGAAAGTTTTTTGCCTTCCGTTTTTGCTTCGTTCTTTAGGTAAACGAAGTCTCCTACTCTGAAATCTATACTCCCCTTGACTTTGGGTTGGTTTCTTAGCTCTTGGTTTATTTTACATTTTTCCAACTCTTGCCTAACTATTTTATAAGTTTTCCTCATCCTATTTATGAATTCTTGTTTGTAATCTTCCGAGCTATTATAATACTGCCGAGATTCAATACTGCCTCTCTTTATACGGGATTCTAAAATCACGACCGAAAAGTAAATAAAATGGATTGTCTTTGGTTGTTTCTGAATAAGCAGTGTTGATTACGTTGGTTAAATAAGGTAAGAATTTATCCCAGTCACCCCTGTTGTCTTTTGTACAAATACTTAATACGTTCGAAAATATTTTATGCCTGTTTTCTATTTTACCATTAGCTTGTGGGTGCTACGGCGCTGTCACAATTTTCTCTATATTAAGAAAACTCATTAAGTCTTTTGTTACTTTCGAAACAAAATTGCTCCCGTTGTAACTCAAAATTTTATTAGGAATGCCAAATTGTAGAAATAATTTTGCTAATGCCTTACTTGTGGCATAAGCACCTTGATTTTTTAATGCTTTTGCAAAAGTAAATCCGGAAAAATGATCTATAACCGATAGAATACAAGTATGGCCTCTGCTAGAAACAGGCAAGGCTCCGCTTGTTCCGTATAGGTCAAATGAGATAATATCAAAGGGGTACTTGGCTATCGGGACCCTTCCCATTGGAGGATTTGGATAAGCTGGGGGGATTTTTCTTAAGTTACATGCTTCGCATGTACTTACTAATTCTTTAAGTTTTGTCATTGCCGACGGGACGTAAAAGTATTGTTTTAACTTATGGAACGTTTTCATAACTCCTAAATGTCCACCTGTATCCAAATGAAAATATTCAAATGCAGGCCCTATCAAGTTTTGTGGTAATACAGGTTTTATTTAGGTTTGGTTTCTGTTTGTCTCAGAAGTCATGATTCTACACAGTATCTCTTCATCAAGATCGTAGTAAAAATTATCTATTTGTTTTCTAAGAGTTTTGAATTTATCCGGTAACGCATCATCATTCACAAAATAATCAATTAGTGCTACACACATTTCGTCCTTTTTTTGCTTTCTTTTTATATTTTCCAAGGACAAGGGACAATAGTTAATCTTATTTTCTTTTACTATGTCTTTGACATTGTTTTTCTTACATTTGTGTTTGCTTTTAGCATTGATAGCATTAACTTAATTTTTCAGTTTCCGACGGAATATTTTCTGGGTATCTACTCAAAAAGTCACAAGCTGCATTTTGTTTTAAATGTTCAAATTCGTAATCCAGGTCTTGGTTTTTCATAATCCATCTAGCTAGAATCCCCGTGGGGTTTTTGAATGTGCGCAGGTACTGCAAGCTTTTATGGTCTGATCGTAGCATAAATTTTCTACCAATTAAATAATGTCTAAATTTGTCCAAGTGGTAGATAATAGATAATAATTCTAAGTTTGTGGCTGAATAACTACTTTCGCCTTTTGATAAAGTTCTACTCGAATAGCATATAATTTTTTCGCCTTTTTGCTTGAAATTGAGTCAAGAATTTCATTTGTTCTTGGTAGAGGAAATTTATCGCTAACTACTTGTTTGTTGAGGGCTCTATAATCTACTACGGGTCTAAGATCTCCATTCTTTTTTGGTACTAAGATCACTGGTGCACTATACGGACTTATACTTGGGCGTATAATTTCATTTTTTTCTAATTTCTGAATTTTATTTTTTAACCACTCTTTGTGCTTATATGGCACGTGATATGGCTGTTTTGCTACGGGATTACCAGTCGTTAAAATTGAATGTTCATAAAATGGTATTAGCCCGATGTAATATTCAGATGCAAAAAAAAAATCCTTAAAATTCCATAATAAATCGCATAATTTTTTCTTAAGTTCCAAGTCCGTAATATGATTCATATTGAATTTGTTGAAAATTGTGATTTAGTTATAGGATATTCGTTATTTGAAGTTTTAATGCCATTAACTAGGTTTATTTTAGAATTTTCCCATGTATTTAAATCATTCTCTGTTAAAACCTTGATTTGAACTAAACATGTCCTCTTTTTAATTGTAATTGTATCATTTTCATGGTTATTGGTTACCCAAATAAAACCTTCTCCTTTGTCATAAGATATAATCTGTTCCTCGCATAGCAGATTTTCGGGTATTTCAGATGGGGTCGCAAACCATATTTCTGATTTGCTAATCACTGGTTCAATCATCTGTGATATTTGAATTTTTTGCATCGTTTTGGGAGGGACTTTTGTTTTCCTTATCGCGAATCCGTAATATTTATTTTTATTTTCATTGTTTATTAGATTCATACTGGCGCTATGCTGCGCCATTGCGGCATCTTGCGGCGTCGCGTTGGGTTTTACTATGTTCTTCCATAATTCCACTATTTTCTTAATTTCGTTTGACCTCTACTGTCGCATATCCTTTTTTTAGTTTTGCAGATTCAATACTTTTATTATTTAAATTTACTTCATTTCTGCAATATCTCTCAGGGTAATTGAAAAAATTTCCAATTATGCAATGTCTTTGCGAGACATGAGGTTCAAAATACTGCGACATTATACCACTAGAAATTTTTTTTACTGTTACGTTGTCTTCGTAACCTCTGTTACGATTTCTTAAGGTAGAAATGTCTTCCCCTACCTTATCTGGGTAGACAAGCCTCTCATTAGCTACGTCTAATATTATTCTATTAGACCTTATAAAAGTTTCGCCTATAATAGCTTCATGTGGGAAATTATCATATAGAATAGAATTTGTCATAAAGGTTTTATTGTCTCTTTTTACGTTTAGGCAAAGTGAACCTTTTGCATTTAATTTATGACCTGTCACGCTTGTTAAATTGGGATTATTAGGATTCCTCGGTCGCCTAATATGCAGAGGCAACATATTAAATACGCAAGAGTTTATGATACTAATTGTTGTACCTGAGTCAATCAAAGCCTTAAAATAAACATTTTCTACACAAAAATCATTAAATATAGGTAACTTGTTATTAATATCACTACAAGAAGGCACTAATATTGTCTTGGACCTATTAAATATTCTTGGCACCCTCTGGGTCCAATTTATATTTCCGAGGGGCCTGAAACGTTTCCCTGAGGATTTATTTCATTTGCCGGTGCCTGTAATAGGTATTCAGACGTATTAGGTTCCGTAGGCATATTTAATTGATTTACATTTGTCTGCCTTTGCCATGTATTATTATGGTAACGTGGATGTCTCGTGTCAGTGCCGTTTGCTGGCGCTGATTGAAAATGCCGTTGGTTTACAAAATTTTCATTTCTTGTTGGTGAATTTTAGTGATTTCTATATGGCATTCTTGCATTATATTGGCCTTGGCGAGTATTTAGGTTTTCAAATCGGTAATTAATTTGTCTGTTGGGGGAAGGTTTATACAAATTTGGTTGGTACGTGTTGTAAGGTACTGATTGGTGCAATCTTCCCTGGTTGTAGCCTAGTGCACCACCAGCGCTAAAATTTGTTCTTTTGAACAAATGGTTGCCGTAGTTTTTCCTACTGCCGACAGCAATTCTTGGTATGCGGTTGGGGACATAATGGCACTCTCTCGCGATATGCCCAACACGATTACAATTAAAACACCTTATTATTGTAGGGTTATTTCCGTAATTAGATTGTTTGACAGGCTGAAAACGTACTGTTTACTGCCTAGCGGGTTCTCGCGTTTTATTTCTTTGTGGCACTGGGGAGCTATCCCTTAAAAAGAAATTGGAGGATGCCTGATAGCCCTTGAAGTTTTGGTTCACATTTGAATCGCCTAGGCTATTTTTTTTGCTTTACTATGATTAGCGACCATTGTATCAACTTCGATTAATCGCTCTACCTCCTGAACTGCAAGATCCAGCGTCTGAATATTTTTGGATATTACTCCCCTATATAGTTTTGGTGGTAGCCCTTGTAAAAAGATATTTAGTATGACTTTTTCACACAGTTGGCCCGAACCACTTCCGTATTTTGCCTCAACAGAAATGCGTATATTATCAAGGAATTCTCGTATATTCTGCGAAAAATCAAAGTTCACTGCTCCGTGTTTTAATTTGTTTATGGAACTGGTGTCTATAAACCTATCTTTGAATGCTTTTAACAAGTTATCAACCGTATTTATTGGCAAGTTGGCGTTATTGCCTATGGTATGTTCGATCTGTTTTATAAAGGTTAAGGAATGGCCTTTTAATCGTAGTAGAAGCATGTTTTTTAACGCTCCAACGTCTGTTTTTGTTAGTTGTACGAACTGGGTCAATTGGATATGAAATTCGTCAATATCTGATTGACCATTGTACTCCGGGATGGATTTCGCTATTTCTATATTTTTCGCGACCAGTTTCTGCACTATTAATTTTTCTTCTAAATCTTCAGACATTTTTTTTGAGTTTATATCAACTTGAAATAAATTTATTATTTTACTTAACCTATTTTGGGGGAGGCTATTATCTCCTATGATATATAAGTGGTTTTCTGTCGTAGCCTAGTGGTTATAGGCCTAATCACTTTATTTATATGTCTGTATTTCTCCAATAATTAAATTTAAATTACAAGTTTTAATAGCCTAATTAGTTCGCAGTTTTCCTCCAATTTCCGACTCGCGCCATTTGTAGCGATGAAATTATGTATTTGTAGCGATTAAATTTTTAGTGTTTGTAGGGATGAGAAATTGGTGGGCTATACTAAGTGTGGTACTGAATACTGACCGCGTCAAAGGCAATATTATACCCAAAGGTCGTGAACTTACACCTTGTACTTTCTCCAATAGGGCCGCTTATAGCGCTGAAGATTTTGCCGACAAGGCGTGCGCCACGCTAAATTATTGGGCGAAAGTAAAATGAACAGCCATGTAAACGTGACCTTTTTTTTCTCGGGCTATCTAGAGATCCGATTCCCTGGGAGCATTTACCTTAGAGACATGCGAAATAATTATCTATTATTAGACTAGATGCAGACATATAAAATGAAATAAACACAGATAAAAAAGGCAATAGATTTATTGAACTTACATACTTAGGTGCACAGCATTGGGTCACTTCAAATGACAATAACGGTGACAACGACGAAAGAATATAAGAATTTTTGTCTGAATGATCTTGTCTCTCGTTTACTAATAATCTCAAAAAGTATATCTACCCCACTATCAAACATAGCTTTTCGGTCCTGTGCCGTGAGGACTGACTCATAATTGGCCCGAGTGGTTCAAGGATGCGAACCTTTCGTCCAATAAATTCTTTTAAATATTTTTGATGATTCAAGCGTTCACACGGTTTTAGCCATTTAAACTTCCTTAGAAACATTGTACGTAGCATATTTTTTATTTCTCACTCTCTTAGCGAAATCTTAAACCTGGATAGCGCCGTTCTTTGTCTGGGGTGACTGCACTTTTTCTCTTTGCTGATTAAGAACTTCATTTTTGAAACTAGGTTTAACTTAATTATAGGAAATCGGAATTATCTTTAGAAAGGAGGAACTTTATTTTGGTATTTTAAATACATCGCATCTTACTCATGGTACATAAAAAAAATAAGAAAAGTAATAGAGAAAATTTTTAGCACTCCTGATTAAGCCATAACATGAATATGAAATATTTATGTAAAAGAAATATCTAATAAATGGCGAACATTTAAAAGCCCAAAGGCGAGCAGTTACTAATGACAGGACGTCATTAATTGGTGGGAAGGGTGATATTTACCATGAGTGAAATGCGATGTATTTAAAATACCAAAATAAAGTTCCTTCTTTCTAAAGATAATTCCGATTTCCTATAATTAAGTTAAACCTAGTTTCAAAAATGAAGTCTTTAATCAGCAAAGAGAAAAAGTGCAGTCACCCCAGACAAAGAACAGCGCTATCCAGGCTTAAGATTTCGCTAAGAGAGTGAGAAATAAAAAATATGCTACGTACAATATTTCTAAGGAAGTTTAAATGGCAAAAACCGTCTGAACGCTTGAATCATCAAAAAATATTTAAAAGAATGTATTGGACGAAAGGTTCGCATCCTTGAACCACTCGGGCCAATTATGAGCCAGTCCTCACGGCGCAGGACTGAAGAGCTATGTTTGATAGGAGGGTAGAAGTGCTTTTTGAGATTATTCGTAAATCAGATTTGGAAGGATTAGTAAACGAGAGACAAGATCATTCAGACAAAATTATTATATTCTGTCGTCGTTGTCACCGTTATTGTCATTTGAAGTGACCCATTGCTGTGCACCTAAGTATGTAAGTTCAATAAATCTATTGCCTTTTTTATCTGTTTTTATTTCATTTTATATGTCTGCATCTAGTCTAATAATAGATAATTGGTTCGCATGTCTCCATGGTAAATGCTCCCAGGGAATCGGATCTCCAGATAGCCCGAGAGAAAAAGGTCACGTTTACATGGCTGTTCATTTTATTTTCACCCAATAATTGAGCGTGGCGCAGGCCTTGTCGGCACAATCTTCAGCACTATAAGCGGCGCTATTGGAGAAAGTACAAGGTATAAGTTCACGACCTTTGGGTATAATATTGCCTTTGACGCGGTCAGTATTCAGTGCCACACTTAGTATAGCCCACCAATTTTTCAAACCTACAAGCATAAAATTTTTAATCGCTATATTAATTATTTCTGATGATTCAAACGTTCACACAGCTCTTATAGTTTAAACTTCCTTAGAAATATTGTGCGTAGCGTCTTTTTTATTACCCACTATCTTAGCGAAATCCAAAGCTTGGATAGTGCCTTTCTTTGTCTGAGGCTAACTGCAATTTTTCTTTTTGCTGATTAAGGACTTTTTTTCTTTTTGAAACTAGATTTAAACTTAATTAGAGGAAGTCGGAATTATCTTTAGAAAGAAGGAACTTTATTTTGGTATTTTAAATATATCGCATTTTACTCATGGTACAGTCCCTTCTGATCCGCAGAGGAGGATCCGGTCGCGGGTCTATTTACGGCAGGTACTTCAATTTTAAGACCTTCAGCAAACTCTTTTGCCTTCTCCAAAAGCGATGCAAATGAAGTGTCATAGCGCATTTCAGCTATTTACTTCCTTGTTGCTTGAATCAAGGTGTGGGACCTAGATATTACCAGATCAACTGCCTGAAGCTGCTCAGAAAGGGAGTTTGTCGTCCTCAGAATTGCTTCCATATAGAGCAACTGGAATATAACTGTGAAAGATTCCATTTTTCTCTGGAGCCCAGCTGCTTCTGCTCGAGCTTAACTATCAGCTCCCTCGCTGACTGCAGACATTACAGCCAGAACACATTCATATCGGAGTCTTATCTTCGATATTGATCGATACCAGTATGACCATCTTGTCAAAGCACTCCTTTCTAATTCCAGGACTGGCAGTTGATTAGCCTTTTGGGACTCGACAAAAAGCTAATGTCAGGTGTTGCTGTTTTTAATGAACGTGTTTAGATTTTGGACTAACGAAAAAAATGAGCCAACAGTCCCAATACCTTCAACGCAGTTTGCAATGACTAAATTTAGTCTATGCGCATGGCAATTAATGAATATTGCTTTTGGCGCTTTCGCTCTCAGTCGCACTTGAACACCAGAGAAGGGCCGCCCGCTCATCACGCTTGCTCCGTCGTAGCACTGAGCAACACAACAGTTCCAGTCAAGACCAAGTTTTGCCACTGTGTCGTGAATGAAGTTAGCAAAACTCTCAGCATCCAGGCTTTTCATATGGTAGTATCCTATCGGTCTTTCTCGTACTTTTCCCTCGTCGAAGTACCTCAGAAGAATGGCGAGCTGTTCTTTCTTCGAAATATCTTTTATCTCGTCGACAAGAACAGCAAATTATTTGGCACGCTTAACTTCTTGCACTATTTTAGACCGAAGCCTAGATTCGATAACTGAAATTAGATTGTTCTGGTATTCGTGGGACGTATAGTGGCCGTATCGTCTTTGTAGCTTGTTGAAAAGCGTGGGAGAATACTCGGCGAGATGATTGCAAGTTTTGACGAAATGTCCTTGGTTTGCCGAAGATTCAGTCTCATCGTGGCCGCGAAAGGCTGTACCCAGTCGCCTCAGTAGGGCCGTTATTTTCAGTAAAGTCTTTACGTGTTTCCTGTTTTCATTCATCTCCTTATTCCTGTCTGTTGACAAAACAGATGCGATGGGTTGCATCTCCATGGCTTGTATAGCTTTGAGCCTCGTCCACGAAACTGCACTGTCCCTGTGGCGGTCACTTTTTGCATGCTCTTCTAGAACACTTGAGATGTCCTTCCATCTTCTAACATCGGTCTCGATGAAAGGCCTCGCCCCGTATCTCTGTCCGTGAAGGGTTGACGTGCCGCCAAAGTGTCTGCAGCATAAACAAAAAACCGAATTTTCCTTAACTGAGTACTCAAGCCAAGGATGCTTTCCATAATACGAAATATTAAATGACCGTCTTAGCTTGCCGTTTGCTGAAACCTGTGCAGGGTACCGTAGCAGCTGTGGTTGACATGGATGGTCGTGGGAGGATGAAGAAATATCAGTAGGACCACTCGAACGATGGTGCTCTTCATCTCGAGTCGTATCTCGTCCAGATTGTGCCTCTTGAGGAGTGACAGGCGCAGTGTCTCTTTGAGTCGTCTTGTTTTCTACTAGGTCGGTCTGACCGACCACCACGTCCTTCGAAGGACCCAAAGCGACGGCAATGGATTGTTCGGGTGCTGGGTCAGGCACCTAAAAGATATACCCAAAGATTAAAAGCCACTCTTGTACTTTGAAGCACTATTGAACTCATTTTCAACATTTAAACAGTTGCTTTTTTTAGTATGTTAAGTCTAAACTGTGTAGCAGTTTCCGCTTTCGGCACAGCAGTTCGGGAAAAATATTGCTAGAACTCCTCCATGGTGTGACAGTTTACTAAAGTATATCGAACTTCGAAAAAAAACAGGAAATTTCAGCAAAGCCAAAGAGGGTGTTTTTCGGATGATTATACATGCGTTGATTCTTATCTACCCATAAAGACAATAATATAAACTTTGGGCTTAATGTAATAGCAACCCAAATCGCAAAAAGCCTTTGCAGTAGTCCTTGAATGAATGATTCGGGTGTCATGTCAGATCGCAAATAAGCTAAAGGCGCGTTCGATTTGCTGTAGTTTCAGTTACGTCCTTCTCCGTTGTGGACTTATTTGCATTTTTTCTGCGACGTTCTCCCATTTAGCCTGAAGAACTACTGATAATGTAGCCGCCAAACAGGTTCATGCTTTTGGATAAACGTGAAGCGTGACTACAGCAAATCAAATGCGGCTTCATATCACCAGTTGGCATTGTAGCAAATCGAATGCTATAAGCACTGCCAAACTGTGTGGTTCCATAAAAAAAAAAGAAAGAAAAGAAAAAAAACGAGAATCTTTAGCTTATACCGCTCAACCCATTTAGCATTGTTATCCATAAAATTAACAGCACTGCCAAACTGTGTGGTTCCATCAATAAAAAAAAGAAAAAAAAGAAAAAAACGACAATCTTTGGCTTATGTCCTTCAAACCGTGTAGCATTGTTATCCATAAAATTAACAGTGCTTTGCAGACGAAAAAAAAACAAAACGAAACAACATAGAGGTAATCTTAATCAAACAGTTCGTGGTAAAGAACTGTAAGTAAGGAGCGACCCGGCTGAATGGTAACCAAAACTCTAGAAAACGGGTTTTCTTTTTCGGGTATTTTTGATACCAATAGATACATCAAAAGAATCAGCTTTCAATGCTGATTTCAAATATATAATTTGCATCAAGTTTAGGGTTACCCATCAAAGGGTTACACGCCTGAGAAAATTTGGCTGATTTTCAAAAAAGGGGGGAAAGACCCTCTAAGGGCTATAGAACCTTAATGAAAATCGCACCATCATATTCAGCGTATCAGAGAACCCTACTGTAGAGGTTTCAAGCTCCTATCTACAAAAATGTGGAATTTTGCATTTTTTGCCAGAAGAAAGATCACGGATGCGTGTTTATTTGTTGTTTTTTTCCCCAATGGTGAAAGTATCGACCCAGTGGTCCTAGAATATCGTGGGAGGCCTCATTGGAACGGAAATTAAAAGTTCTAGTGCCCTTTTTAAGTTACCAAAAAAATGGAGGGCAACTAGACTCACTCCCGCGCTTAATTTTTCCCAAAATCACCCAGTGAAAATTTTGAGATATCTATTTTGTTCAGCATGGTCGAAAATATGATAACTATATCTTTTACCATGACTTAATCCCCCGAAGTCCCTGGGGGGAGGTCTAAAAGTTATGAACTTTACCCAATGTTAACATATAGTATTGGTTATTGGGAAGTATACAGAAGTTTTCAGGAGGTTTTTTTTCTTGTATTGGGGGGGGGGGGTCGGGGGTTATGCTGGAGGATCTTTCCATAACTGCAGTTTTCATGGGGGAAGGTAAATTGCCATGAAAGGGGCGCCGGACTTGCCAGCATTATTTATTGGTTATTGGGAAGTATACAGACATTTTCAGGAAGGATTTTTTTCTGGCGGGGGTGGGCTGGAGGAGGGGGTTACTCGGGAGAATCTTTCCGTGGAGGATGTTTCTTTGGATGGATAATCCATCGGATTATCGTGGAGGATAATCCAGAAGATACGTCCTTAGTAATAAAATACTTAATTTAAAATCCTTATTATATCAGATTTGTCCCCTCAAGATTTTCACCAGATTTTCAAATAGGTCTTTCAGAACATATTTCACTTAAGGAAAACTCGTTTATCGCGAAAATTCTCAAAACTGGAATTTCTACAGTTTAAAAAAGCATGGATTTTGTTTGCTAGGTTTTGTCTTGGCTCTCCTTTGGGATATTTATCCTCTAAGGTATTTACATCCAAGGAACTAAGTATTCTTTCAAAAGGACCAAAATTTGAAATGGCTCAAACACACGTAAATACTTCAGAAATTATTACGGGCGGGGAGTCTGCTATATTGAGCTATCGTTTTAAAGTCGGAAATCCACTGCTGCTCAGAGTTAGAATTTTACAAAGTGTTTTTGATAATAGGCTAAACTTGTTGATGTCAAACCAATCTAATTAATGAATTCAAACATCTCGAAATTTAAAAAAAGGAGCGCCCATACTACTAAAGAAATTGGACTAAGTAAACACTGTTATAATTATGTACTCTGCAGATTATGAATTAGAAGTCAACACCCTTTTAATGGATAAAAATATTTATAAAGAAATAAAATTTGATCCCACGGACAAATACACACAGAAGTTGAGAAATGAACTAGGAATTTTAAAAGATGCTAGACTAATTACCCCTCAAATGTACAGAAAATTTTATCCCAAAGGTTGTTCAGCCCCTAAGTTTTATGGTCTGCCTAAAATCCATAAGAAAGATATTCCGTTACGTCCAATTGTAGCATGTTATAGTTCTCCAGCTACGGGTATAGGAAGCTTCTTAGCCACCATTTTTAAGCCTCTTTTAAGCACACAGAAATCCTATATTAAAAACTCCATAGATCTTGTTGAGAAGTTAAAAAATCAAAGTACAACAGAAAATACCGTTTTATCTAGTTTTGATGCAGTTTCTATGTACACTTCATGCGATGTCCATAAATGTGAGCAGGTTTTACAAAGAAAATTAGAGGAAAATTCAGCTTGGTCGGATTACAAAACTTTGGAAATGGATACAATAATAACCCTTGTTCGCCTTTTCAACAAGTTCTCCTCGCATTTTAAATTCCAAAACAAATTTTTTCTTCAAATAATGGGCTTATCCATAGGCACTGTCTTGTCTCCTTATTTGGCAAATTTTTACATGGATTTCACAGAACAGTCTGCTTTGAATACTTTCCACTTAAAACACTCTATCTGGTTTCGTTTTGTTGATGATATCCTTTCTGTTTGGGAACATGGATAAGACTCTCTAAGAGATTTTTTCGCAAATTTGAACTCTTTTGATTCGAATCTCCAGTTCACAATGGAACTCGAAGATTCAGAAAGCTGCCTTTCTTGGATATTGTAATTATAAAAACTACTCCTAGTCTTAAATTTTCTATGTACAGAAAGCCGACTCATAATGATCGGTATCTACATTTCTCTTCCCATCACCCTCCTTCTGTGAAAAGAGGGGCAATAGTCCCTTTAGTCGACAGAGTTTCTAAAATTTGTCCCCGTCATCATATAATTTCTAAACTAAATTATGTCAAGGATATTCTTTCCTGCAGTTGTTATCCAATCAAACTCATTGAAAATATAATAGATAGACGATTAAAAAAGATAAAAGAACAAAAAAGGGAGCTTGTCCCCCTTGATTCAGTTACACCGGCAATTGAGAAAAAAACTGTCATCGTTTTGCCATACATCCCGAAACTTGGCGATAAACTTGGAAAAATTTTAAAAAAACATAATCTCTCTGTTTCTTTCAAAGCCGAACAAAAAGTTGAACACTTTTTCAATTCAGGAAAGGATAAAACAGACCCTGTACTGGGTAGTGGTGTCTACAGAATCCCGTGTTCTTGTAGAAAATTTTACATTGGTAGGACCCATCAACAACTAGGTGAACGTTTGCATGAGCACAAAATTTCAATAGATAAGTCTTTTTCTATGAAGGGGCGCCGGATTTCCAAGCATTATTTAAAAAACGATCAGAAATTAAATAAAAAAAAACAAGTTTTTTCAATTGAAAGTAAGAAGCAACATTAGAACTTAAAACGAACAGAAATTATAACGTATATGAGGGGGTTCTCCTCCAAGTCAATACCTCGCTCTTTACGCTACAGTTTTTTTTAGTGCTTTCAAAAGAGCTATCTATTCTAATTAAACGGCCTTTTTGATTCAGGGGTTTGTGAATTAAATTTTTTTTTAACTTTTAACGTAAAGAGCGTGGTATTGACTGGGAGAACCCCCTCATATACGTAATAACATATATGTAATAAAAAAACAATAAAAAAAACGAGCGATACGGCTCAATAGTAATCGAAACTTTTAAAAACGGAATTTTGATGTCAATAAATGTATCAAAAGAATGGGTTTATAAGGCTGATTCTAAATATATAAATTCTATTAAGTTTAGTATTACTCATCAAAGGCTACGAGCCTGAGAAAATTTACCCTATTTTTTAAAGAGGGGGAAACATCCCCTACAAGTGAAAGAATTTTAATGAAAATCACACCGTCATATTCAGCGTATCAGAGAACCAATTTCAAGCTCATATCAGCAAAAATCTGCAAATTTGTATTTTTTGCCAGAAGAAAAATATACGAATATAGAAGTTAGTAACGTAAGTTAATATGTAAATAATGTCATAACCAAATTTAGAGACATCCATTTAGCAAAAGAAAAGTAAAATTTTTATGCAAATTTTGTTTACTTATTCAATGACGGTGAGCCAAAGTAAAAGCTGCATTAACTAAAAAACGATCAGAAATTAAATAAAAAACACAAGTTTTTTAAACTGAAAGTAAGGAGCAACATTAAAACTGAAGACGAACAGAAATTATTCCGTGTATGAAAGGGACTGTCCCCTCCTCAGCGCCTAGCTCTTTACACTGAAGTTTGACTCTGTCTCACAACTTTATTCTTTAAAACAACAAAACACTTTACCGTAAAGAGCAAAGCGTTGAGAAGGGGACAGCCCCTTTCATATACGGAATAATTTCTGTTGGTTTTAAGTTTTAATGTCGCTCCTTACTTTCAGTTTAAAAAACTTGTTTATTTTATTTAATTTATTTGAAACCAGGTCTACTGCATATCCAGTATTATTTTGTATTTATTATTTTTTCATATAAACTACCCAGCGCGTTTCAGAATATTAAATTTGGTCCAATAGATTGCGAAAAAAAGAAACGACTTAATAAAACACGAATACTGTAGGGTACTTACCTGCCGAGCCGGATCACTTGGCTTTTGTTTCTTAATCCATCTGTTCAGAGAAATTTGCTTTTCTGCTTCTTTCTCCTTCTTCAATGCTGCCAATTTACGCTTTTGAGCCCCTGACAAACTCAAGAATTCTCAATGGCTCTTCAGCTGCTGATATTAGATAGTAAACTGGCGAACTGGGCGAATAATATGGGTTATATATGAATGGGGTTTTAAACAAATTCAGTCATTTAAACTAATCTTTATAATTTCCCGAATTTCCTGTTGGCCGCTCCCGACAAAGATTCTGCTCCCGACAAAGATTCCGCTCCAGACAAAGATGCCGCTTCTAAAACAATTGCACCCATCCATTCTATAAGACATTGTAGGATTACAAATAAAAGGAATCAAAACCAAAATACTTGGCCGGCACGAAAACTTAAGCCTCCAAAAATAATTTGAAAGTAAGTAGATAAGTAGATTTAATATCTGGAAGTAGAATAGTCTAAAAATAAGTATTCTACTACCAAAATAAGTAGAAGTGGAAACACTGCTCATGATGGCACATAAGAAAGATGTTGAATCAATAAAATTAGAAATTGATCTGTCACTTCAACCCTTGCACGACTCAGTTGCACTATTAATCTCACTATTATCTAAGTTAATCTACATATAAATGTAGCAGTTTCAAAATTTTGACTAATTGCTAATTGTAATTTTGTTCCTGTATATTTTGTAAAAGAAATAAAAAGGCCTTTTTGGGAGGAAGCTTGGGCCCCCCAGAAAAATTAGGGCGGGCAATGCCCCCCTGCCCCCCCCCCAAATGGCGCCCCTGTCTGATAAGAACTTAGAGATAGCTATTTTTTCAAATATAGTTCAAAGACCATATAACGAAAACTCCGGGGTCGACACAGCCCCCTGGGCCCCGATGGCAAGCGTTGTAAGTTGTGTCCTGGGGGAATATATGGTTCTTATCAAAGGGATGCTCGTAAAAACTTCAGAGAGGGCTCATTTGATTGGAAATTGAAAGTTCTAGTTAAGTTTTTGAGAGTCAAAAGAGATTGGAGGGCAACTAGCCCCCTCCCCCCATACCCATTTTTTCCCGAATGCATCTGATGAAAATTTTGAGATTGCCATTAAGTTAAAAACTGTTAAGAAGTCAGATAGCAAAAACTAAAGTATCTACACAACCTTTCAGGGCCCAGGGGCAGGCGTTGTAAATTACGTCCTGGGGCATTTATGGTTCTTATGAAAGAGATGCTCGTATAAACTTCAAAGAGGGCTTATTTGATTGGAAGATGAAAGTTCGAGTTCATTTTTTAAGAGTCAAAAGATATCCGAGGGCAACTACCCCCCCCCCACACGCAACCTTTTTTCCCTAAGCCTATGCGATAAAATTTTGAAAATAACCATTTCATTAAAAATAGTTCAAGGGTCAGATAAGAAAAACTCGTTTGTTGTTGCAACCCCCAGGGCCTAGAGTCAGGCGTTGTAAGTAATGCCTGGAGGGTATATACAGCTGTTGTGGAAGGGATGCTGGTATAAACTTCAGAGAGGGCTCATTTGATTGGAAATTAAAATTTTCTAGTTCAGTTTTTAAGAGTCAAAATAGATCAGAGGGCAACTGTCACCCGTATGCCCCTTTTCCCCCAAATGCATCCGATAAAAATTTGGAGTTAGTCATTTTGTAAAAATAGTTCAAAGGTCATATAAAAAAACTCTGATGTCCACACAACCATCCAGGGCCTGGGGGCAGGCGTTGCAAGTTATACCCTGGGGACATATATGGTTCTTATGGAAAGGCATGCTCGTATAAACTTCAGAGAGGGCTGGTTTGAATGAAAATTGAATGTTCTAGTTACATTTTATAGAGTTAAAAGATATCGGAGGGCCCCTATCCCCCACACCCCTTTTCCCCCAAACTCATCAGATAAAATTTTTTAGATATCCAGTTTTTAAAAATAGTTTAAAGGTCAGATAATAAAAACGTCGGTGTCTACACAACCCATCAGGGCCGAGGGGCAGGCATTTTAAATCTATGTCCTGGGATTGCATATGGTCCTTATGAAAGAGAAGCTCGTAAAAATTTCGCAGAGGGCTCATTTGAATGGAAATTAAAAGCTCTAGTTCATTTTCTCAGATTGAAAAAAGATCGGAGGGCAAATCCCCTCCCACCCTCCCCGCCTTTGCGTTTATTAGTTGGATAAACCCATCCGATAAAAATTTGAGGTGAATTTTTCAGAGAGGGCTTATTTGATTGGGAATTGAAAGTTTGAGTTCACTTTTTAAGAGTCAACAGATATCCGAGGGCAACTATCCCCCCCTTACAGACCCCTTTTTCCCTAAGCCTATCCGATAAAGTTTTAAAATAACCATTTCATTAAAAATAGTTCAAAGGTCAGATAAGAAAAACCCATTTGTCGTTGCAACCCCAGGGCCGGGAGGCAGGCGTTGTAAGTAATGCCTGGAGGGTATATACAGCTGTTGTGGGAGGGATGCTCGTATAAACTTCATAGAGGCCTCTTTCGATTGGAAATTGAGAGTTTCTAGTTGAGTTTTTAAGAGTCAAAATAGATCAGAGGGCAACTGTCACCCCTATGCCCCTTTCCCCCGAAATACATCCGATAAAAATTTTGAGGTAGCCACTTTATAAAAATAGTTCAAAGGCTCTGACCTTTGAACTATTTAAAAAAAAACTCTGGTGTCGAAACAACCACCCAGGGCCTGGGGGTAGGTGTTGCAATTTATGCCCTGGGGGCGTATATGGTTCTAATGGAAAGGGATGCTCGTATAAAATTCAGAGAGGGCTGGCTTGAATGGAAATTAAAAGGTCTAGTTCATTTTTTAAGAGCTAAAAGAGATCGGAGGGCCCCTAGCCCCCCTCGTCCCTTTTCCCCAGACTCGTCAGATAAAATTTTTTAGATATTCATTTTTTTAAAATAGTTTAAAGGTCAGATAACAAAAACGTCGGTTTCTACACAACTCTTTAGGGCCCAGGGGCAAGAAGTGAATGCTGTGTCCTGGGGTCGTATCTGGTCCTTATGAAAGAGATGCTCGTAAAAAATTTGGAGAGGGCTCATTTGAATGGAAATTAAAAGCTCTAGTTCATTTTATCAGATTGAAAATAGATCGGAGGGCAAATGCCCCTCCCGCCCTCCACGTCTTTGGGTTTATAGGTTGGATAGAACCATCCGATAAAAATTTGAAGTTAATGTTTCAGAGAGGGCTTGTTTGATTGGAAATTGAAAGTTCGAGTTCACCTTTTAAGAGCCAAAAGATATCCGAGGACAACTAGCCCCCCCCCTTACACACCCTTTTTTCCCTAAGCCTATCCGATAAAATTTTAAAATAACCGTTTCATTAAAAATGGTTCAAAGGTCAGATAAGAAAAACCCATTTGTCGTTGCAACCCCAGGGCCGGGAGGCAGGCGTTGTTAGTAATGCCTGGAGGGTATATACAGCTGTTGTGGAAGGGATGCTCGTATAAACTTCAGAGAGGGCTCATTTTTTTGGACATTGAAAATTTCTAGTTCAGTTTTTAAGAGTCAAAATAGATCAGAGGGCAATTGTCACCCCTATGCCCCTTTTCCCCCCAAATGTATCCGATAAAAATTTTGAGGTAGCCATTTTTTAAAAATAGTTCAAAGGTCAGATAAAGAAACTCCGGTGTCGACACAACCACCCAGGGCCTGGGAGCAGGCGTTGCAAGTTATGCCCTGGGGACATATTTGGTTCTTATGGAAAGGGATGCTCGTATAAACTTCAGAGAGGGCTGGTTTGAATTGAAATTAAAAGTTCTAGTTAAATTTTTAAGAGTTAAAAGATATCAGAGGGCCCCTAGCCCCCCACGCCCCCTCTTACAGCTAGCCAGATACAACAACCTATGCGTCACAAACACTCTCTTTGAGCACAAGAGACTCCACCTCGTTACATGGCGTTCGAACAACGGCGTACCAACAGCCCAGATCGACCACATCTTAGTCAGCAGAAGATGGAGGAGCTCCTGCACAGATGCCCGGGTATACAGAGGAGCAGACACAGGATCTATAAATGGATCCGACCACTATCTCCTCACTTGCAAAGTCCGTCACCGCCTTAGTAGGCAGAAGCGACAGAAGGCAGGGAAGCACTTCGATGTTTCGAAACTAAGATACCCGGAAATCAAAGCCGACTTTGAGTTAAAGCTAAGCAACCGGTTCGATACCTTGAATCGTCTCTCACTCGTCGATGAAGAATGGGTGCAGATAAAAATTGCGACACAGGATGTAGCTGAGGAGGTGCTTGGCCACACAAAACGAAAACAGCGAGCCTGGATCTCTGACCACACCATAAAACTAGTTGAGAAGAAGCGACCCCTCGTGGGAGGTGCAAAAGAACCCTTAAAAGTAGCCCGCAAAGCAGTTAAACAGTCACTGAAACGGGACAGAGAACAGTACTGGTCAGATCTGGCGAATGAGTTGGAACAAGCGTCCAGGAGTCATAACAGCAGGAAAATGTTCAAACTACTGAAAGAAGCTACAGGGAAAGCTCGTGTACCGGTTGACACACTGAAAGGCAAGTCCGGAGAACTCATCTAAGCAGAAGAAGAACGCATGGAACGCTGGAAAGACCATTTTTCTGAGCTGCTGAATCCTGTCAAACCCCCGTGTGATCTACTTGCCTTCTTGAGTGCTGATAGAGAGCCCTACGCAGTAAACCTCGATCCGCCAAGTATTGCGGACGTACAAAAAGCGCTGAAGTGCATGAAAAACAATAAAAGTCCTGGAGAGGATGGGATCCCTTCTGAAATGTTCAAGGCCTCATCAACTCTACTATGCCTCCTAACCGACGTTTTTGTCCAGGTGTGGACAACGAAGACCTTCCCAAAAGACTGGAAAGTATCAGTCCTCGTTCTGCTATAAAAAAAGGAGATAAGGCCATTTGCGGAAACTATAGAGGCATCTCCCTGATCGACCATGCCATGAAGATCTTCTGCATCATTCTTTTGAATCGATTCAAAGACGCACGTGACAAGTTAACCCGTCCTGAACAAGCAGGCTTCAGACCAGGCAGAGGCTGTCCAGATCAGATATTGACGATTCGCCTCATCCTTCAGCAGTACAGCAGGTTTCATCTACCCCTTCTCATCGCCTTTATTGACTTTGCAGCTGCCTTCGACTCTCTCATCAGAGAGGAGCTATGGAGAATTATAGCTGAAGACGGGGCGCCACAGAAGATCATTGAAATACTCCGAAGTGCGTATAAGGACACTGAGACTTGCGTCCGTGTTTCCGGCAATGACACCCCTAAGTTTCCAGTGGAGTTTGGGGTAAAGCAGGGATGCCCCCTTTCGCCTACATCATTCAACTACGCGATAAGACTGGACCATGAATAATGCAATGAGAAACCATAGCGGAATAGTTTTCGGACAAATAGCTGGTTTCCTCCAGTCCCTGACAGGTCTGGACTTCTCAGACGACGTTGCTGAGCTGGAAACTACCGCCGACAGCTTACAAGGCATGATTGACGATACCTATGAGGTCTCAAAGCGCATCGGACTGGCCCCCTGCGGCGCAAAGACTAAAGTATTGGCTCTCAACCAACCTGCTCCTTGCCAAGTTACCCTCGACGGTGAGCCAATAGAAAGCGTTGAGGAATTCAAGTATCTTGGCTCTATCATAACACCAGATGGCGGAGCTGAAAGGGATACCTCTGCCCGCATAGCAAAAGCCTGGGGAGTGTTTACTAGTCTGAAAAAAGC
The DNA here is from genome assembly GCF_049724085.1 of Artemia sp. Qi Xiang Cuo. Lineage (NCBI taxonomy): Eukaryota > Metazoa > Arthropoda > Branchiopoda > Anostraca > Artemiidae > Artemia > Artemia sp. Qi Xiang Cuo. The sequence goes on along the minus strand of NC_142794.1, from coordinate 9,835,314 downwards.
ATTATGGACCAGACGAGAGATCTCAACCAAAACAAAAGTCAGAATCTATGGTTCAACTGTTCGAGCAGTACTACTGTATGCTTGCGAGACATGGCTGATCAAGACTGAAGATGCGAGAACTTTGGACGTGTTCGACCACCGCTGCCTTCGTTACATCCTCCGCATTAAGAGATGGGACAGGATTTCCAATAGTGAAGTAAGGAGCCGCTGTGGCCAATCAGAAGAGCTATCGCTTATCATTAAAAGACGTCGCCTGAAGCTCCTCGGCCACACATTGCGCCACCCCGAAGGCACGCTATGTCGAGACGTCCTTGTCTGCGAACCAGCCCCCTCCTGGAAACGTAAACCAGGAGGACAAAAGAAGAACCTGTGGCAAACATTCAAGGAGGACCTGGAACCGTGGGGAGGATTCAGGAGACACGGTCGGAAATGGGACAAATACTGGCTGAAGATCGCCGGAGAAGCTGCAGCCGACAGGTCCAAGTGGTCGTCGGAAGTCATCCCAAGATCCTTTGGTGCCAGGCAGGACAGTTCATCGTCTGGTTCCCGCCGAAAGTAAGTAAGTAAGTAGCCCCCACGCCCCTTTTTCCCCAAACTCATCAGATAAAATTTTTTAGATAGCCAGTTTTTAAAAATAGTTTAAAGGTCAGATAACAAAAACTTCGGTGTCTACACAATCCTTCAGGGCCCAGGAGCAGGCATTGAAAGCTATGTCTTATTTCGTATATGGTCCTTATGAAAGAGATCCTCGTAAAAACTCCGGAGAGGGCTCATTTGAATGGAAATTAAAAGCTCTAGTTCATTTTCTCAGATTGAAAAAAGATCGGAGGGCAATTAGCCCCTCCCGCCCTCCACGCCTTTGGGTTTATCGGATGGACAAACCCATCCGATAAAAATTTGAGGCTACTTCTTTGTGAAAAATAGTTCAAACATCAGATACTAAAACTCCAGGGTCGAAACAACCCCCCAGGGCCCCGGGACAGGCTTTGTAAGTTGTACTCTGGGAGTATGTATGGCTATTATAGAAGGGATGCTCGTAACTTCAGAGAGGGCTCATTTGATTGAAAATAGAAAGTTGTAGTTCACTTTTAAAGAGTCAAAAGAGAACAAAGGGCAATTAGCTCCCCCCCCCCTCCACGCCCTTTCTTTTTCCAAACCCATTCGATAAAAATTTTGAGAAAGCCATTTTGTTAACAAAAGTTCCAACATCAGATAATAAAAACTCCTAGGTTGACACAAACTAATTTTTTCACTTTGATATTGTTACTTCGATACAAGTTTTGATAATTTTATGAACATTTGATTTTTTTTAAAAAGTCTGATTTTGAAATAAGGAATTTCTAAAAATTTGAAATTTTTTGCAATCAAAAACGAACAAAACATAATTAAAAACTTTCCAAAAATAAGTTTTTCAAAGAAAAGTAAAGACCATTTTAAACTTAAGCTCAGCAGATACAAATGCCAGTTAAAATTAAAACTCAAAACGACCAAAAATTACTGTTAAAGAATAAATGAAACCCAAGAAGAACAGAAATCAAATAAACAATCATAGCAAAAAAATATGCAACCAGTAAGAATATAAATGAATAAATCGACTTAAAGCGAGTAATGCTTAGATTCAATATGAAAATCAAGCTTAAAACGAAAAAAAAATTTGCTATTGAAGTATAAATGAAACTTAAAACGAAAAAAAATTGAATAAACAATCAATACAAACAAACATACAATAGATATTAATGTAAATGAATAAATAAATCTTAAAACGAATGAAATTGAAATTTAAAATCCAAATCAAGCTTGAAACGAGCTAAAAGTCACAACAGGCAACGGTTTGGATAACGGTTCCTTCTGTCACTTTAGATGTTTAAAACCCGGTGCTTCATTGGCACTTTACTAAAAATTATATATGTCTTGAACTGACTTGGAAGGTATAAACAACATCAAATTGAATATTTTACGTATAATGATATTAATTGTTGAAAGATCTATCAGGTCAAGAATTTACTTCACTGTAAATTTATTTTTATTGTGAATGCTTTAAGAACTGGAAAAGAAAATATTTTTAATATAATTTGTTTTCAGTTAAGCGCCAATGGTACTTAAATGGGGCGGAGACGATGACTGAGGTGTAATACTTCCTGAATCTCTGCACTGAGTGTTGCTTGTGGCAATAAGAGGGATAGATTCTTCTGGATTACCTTGCCTCCTAAAAATAAAAATATATATCAACAACAGGGACTACTTCTGGCGTATCATTGTCCTGCTAACATTTTCATAAATTTGCACTTTGTAGTCCGGCTAGCTTCTCCATAGAGGCTTTTGGATTCAGTTGATTTCTTAGGAAAAATATTTGCCTTATTTGTGGTCATTTTATTTAAAACTGTTATAGAAAAATACTGAGATTCGACGAAGCTTTGCTATTGTAGACATACCCTCGTCGCCTGAAAGCAGTTTTGCCGAATCTGTTTTTCCAAAAACAGGAGAAAAACGAGTTTGAAAATTTTGACATTGGTGTCTCATAATGGGCTTTAGCTAGAGCGTTGATTTTTGTTTCAAAATTAAGAAGAAAAATCGCTTATATCGTTGTGCTTATTTTTATTAGTCTAAGGTGAGCCTTTCCTGAGATAAAACGGAATGAATATCAGTTTCGGCAAAACCGCCTGAAAATTTCGGAACATAGGTAAGATATGGCAAAACGGAATCAGCTCAGCGTGAATTAGAAATGCGACTTTCGGCAAAACATATTTCATCTGATAGACAAATTTTAATTTCGACAATTAACTGGGAGTTTCACAATAAAATATAACAAAAGATCAGTGGGAGGTCTCACTTAGCAACAAGCTTCTTGGAATTTCTGGTTTTAACCTTAGGAGCATTAACGGCAGAGGCGGCTTCGGGACACGCTGTGATTTCAGCTGAAGTACTAGGTACCTCAGCTCTGTTACAACTTCTAATAAGACTTTTCACATATGCCACATCTACTGCTGGCATGAAACGGTAAAGCGATTCGACGTCTTTTATTTTTGCTGTTGGCAACTCAACTACTGTACTAGAAGGTAAAGGAGGCAGCAACCTTTCCACAACAATCACTGCTGACACATTGGGCAATGGCCTCCTTGGGCTAGCCTCTGGTGCAATCAGCGCTACAGAAGGAGCAGTATCCGCAAACGAAGTTTTGTAGAACACCCTTTTGCATAGTCCTTGCTTAAACTGTAGTAACTTCACCTTTGAAAATGTCACTAAGCTATACTTATTGCATTTGGACGTTTTGGCGTAATCAAAAACTTCTGTTTGGTCATTTGAATAATGATAAACGGGTCACGGGGCCGAACAATCAAAAGCTTATTTGTCAAGTCTGGTAGCGAAAAGACTTCCTTGCGCTTCAAAGACCCCTCAATGACGCTGTGAACAGCATCAACCTCCTGAATCGTGGAGTGGACAGGCTCAGAATACTTCATCGTTATACTTTGGCCGTGTGAATGCTTCTTCAGGATGTCTTCCATCATGTAGCTCATTATTTGATTACGATTTTGAGGCACACATGAATCTGACCATGTAACCAACTTTCTGATGTCAGGATAGGTAGTAAAAACCTTATCAAGGATAGCACGAAGACCACTGGCAATATCATATCCACTTCTACCAGCAAGACATTCTGACCACAAACAACAATAAACTTTCTTGATTAGCTCTCCTGTCTGTTTGAGAAAGGTAAGAATAGCAGTTAAGTTAAAGCAAGTGATCTTCCTTTTGTAAAAAAAAGGATGAAACATCCCCCTTTGGCAAAGAAAAAACGTTTTTAATATCAAAACACTATACGGGGTCATCCGAAGCCCTGTCCTTATCTCTTTCTTTTTTGCTTTCTAGTTTTCCTTTCACATGTTTTGCTTGAGAGGTTTTGACCTCCTCAGATACTTCAGTACCATTTTGTTCAGCCACCTTTTTTTCTTCACAAACATCGCATCTGTCAGTTTTAGGAACATGAAATGCAAGATTAAATTCACAATTGAAAACTTTTCTGTACATGTGTTCCTTGAGAGCCAACTTACCATCTTCCGCACACTTATTTTCATACAATGAATGCATTTTGCGTATATTGAGTGAAGGGTCGAGGAACTTTCTGTTGGTTTTGGCACGACAGTAATGAGATTCAATGATTGGGAAGCTTTCAATGTGCTTTCTTATGTAAGCAAGATCCTCTTCTTTACTTTTATTCACAGGATTCTGTGGTACACTAACAGGAGGTACTCCACCACTTGATAACTTATGGCCATAATGTATCCACTTATCATCGATGTAGAGGGTAGCAAAATAAAATCCTTTGCAGACCTCCACAGTTTTCTTACGAACTGACAGGTAATAGTGGAATATATGCTTCCGCCAAGTTTCTCTTTTTTTGTTCTTTTTTTTAAGTAAGGGTTCTGTTGTTTTCAAATATTATATCCTTTTGGAATCTTTTGACAATGCCCAAAAGTTTTTAAACACAATTTGACGATCAGTCTCCGAGAAATGTTCAAAACATCTGAAAGGACACGAATGAGGGCAATTAAAGGGTTTCACTTCCTTCTCCTTTCCATGTACTTTTTTGGTAACAGCGTTCAGATAAAAATTTTCAGAGTTTACTGCATTCTTTATCTGATTTTTCACCCACTTTTCCTTGTTATTTAACCTCTTTCTGACTTTTTTGGATGCAATATTTCTCGTTTCTGTGCCATCATTTCCTTCTGTGGTTGGAGACATGCTAGCAGAAGCTGTTTCACTGATTTCTCTGGTAGCCTCTGGTTCACTTTCTGTTCTATTACTTGTCCAAGTAGTAGGAGAGCTGGACTGGCCAGCATCTTCGCAGAGTGTAGTACTTTTGACTTCTAATGAAGATCCCTTACTGGGTGGAGATTCTGGATCACTTTCCACTTGCGGGAAATACGTCGGGTCAAAATCTTCATCTGAAGACAAATCTTCGGGGCTAAAAAAGAAAGCTTTATGTTCACCCATGTTACTGGAACATTTTCTAAGAATGATTTTAATGACACAAACTAGTTCCACACCCTTTCAATAGCCTACACACAGACAGGTCAAAGAGCAACATCCTCATCTGTTTCCTTGACTGAAATCTTTGACCCAGCTTTTTCTGCCAGTCTAGAACACTAATGTGTTTCCTACTTGGGGAGCTAGTCCTGATTCAGCTGGCAGATAAAAGCAATTCTCTGGTTGTCATGGATAGGACAGATTATGATAAAAACATTTATTCTCATCTAAATGATGAGACAATATATAGAACTACAACCCACAATCATACTGATCAATGTGCAAACAAAATTATAAATGAACTAAAAAGTTTAAAACCAAATGGCGAAATTACTCTACAGCTATACAATAAATTTTTCCCTTGTGGTAGCTTTTGCCCAAAGTTTTGTTGTCTACCAAAATTGCACAAGCAAGGCATTCCCTTGAGGGCCATAATAGCTTGTACGAAAGCCCCCACATCCAATATTGGGAAATGGTTATGTACAGCCTTTAAACCTTTACTTTACTCTCAAAAATCATATATATGTAATTCGGTAGATTTGGTTGAAAAACTCAAAAACGTAAATATCTCAGAAAATACAATTATAAGTAGCTTTGACATTGTTTCAATGTATACAAATATTAATATCACAGAATCTGAACAGTTATTAGAAAATAAAATCAAAGAAAATTATCACTTAATAGAAGTTTTAGCAGCAGGAATAGATTGTGATGTCTTAATGACCTTAGTTAAACTCTGTAACAAGTACTCAATGTATTTCCAATTCCGTAATTCTTTTTACCAGCAAATTAATGGCTTAGCGATGGGCGCGACCCTCTCCGGGTTACTGGCGAATATTTATGTGGAACATATTGAAAATTGGGCATTAGATTCGTATTTTTTAAAACATGTCTTTTGGGGACGTTACATGAATGATGTAATTTCACTCTGGAACTATGGGGGAAATGAGCTTAAGGGTTTTTTAGATCACCTTAATACATACAATAGAAATTTACAGTTTACTTTAGAAATCGAAATCGTAAATAAAATCCCATTCGTAGATGTGTTAATTATTCGTACCTTAGATAAACTCAATTTTACTATTTATAAATAAAAACACAAAATAATAGATATTTACATTTTAAATCAAACCATCCCCCACAAGTTAAAAGAGCAGTTGTAATACCCCTCGTCAATCGGGCCCTAAATATTTGTTCTGATTCCCACATAACAGCAGAATTAAATTTTATCAAGGACATACTTTTTGAAAATGGGTATCCTATTTTATTTATTAATAATGTAATTAATTGTAGACTGAAGAGACATTCCCTTAAATTTAATGATAGTTTACCATGTGATATTTCTGACAAGCCCTTAAACATAATTTACCTCCCCTACATCCCAAAAATCACTACAAATCTTAAAAAAGTTTGCACAAAAAATAATCTGTATGTAGTATTCACAAATAATTTTAGAATCATAAATTTTCTAAATTCTGGTAAAGATAAAACCCCAGTTATTCGCCAAAGAGGGGTCTATCAAATACCATGCGATTGTGGCAAATATTATTCAGGTAGAACACACCAGAATTTAGAAAAGCGCATACAACAGCATAAAGATGATATAGTCAGAGCTCTAAATTCTAGTATTTCCGTTGTTTCATCTGATTCTGCATTAGGCAGCCTTATTTTTGAAAATCCTAGCCACAATGTACTTTTTGATGAATCCACCCTTATTAGCACTGACCTAGGCACAAAGCAGGTAGTCCGAGAATCAATTGATATCAGACTTAAGATTAATAATAATATTTCATTAAATCGGGACTTGGGGGAATATACACTAAATGCTCTATACACAAATTTAATTAAAAATGATCTTACAAAATATTTTAAAAAACCGATCGACATTAACACATAACTGGTCACAAAAAGAGCTTTGAGATTAGCTGCCAAAAAAGCTGGATTATCAATAAGAACGTGTTTTTAAATTATTTTTCTTTCTTCTCATTGAATCGCCTTGTTTTACCTTACTTTTTATCAGTCCTGGTTGAACTTCGCTGAAGTAAGGATGCTAGGACTGCTTTGAAATATTTTTAATTTTTGGTTTTATTGGTGGCATGTTATTGTGAGTCTTTTTTCTTTCATATATTTTTGTCTTGCTGAAGACGGCCCTTGGACATAGGGCCAAAATATTCATTCAAATAATTTACACTGTCTTGCGAAAAGATTTCCCTATTGTTCTTCGTACTTTTGTTGTTTTTCAAAAATATCTGGGGAAATCGACATTTTCAATCTCTTGGGCCTCATAATTATATCTTGTTCATCAAGATAAGAAAGATCGTCTTCTTCTTCTCCAAGGTCGCGTTCAGCAAATCAGCAACTTTCGGCAAAACGGACCATGCTATAATCCCGTATGCGATTTGGCAAAACCACTTTAAAGAAATCGAAAAATACGCGATTCGGCAAAGGAGACTGCAAAATACAGGCAGTTAGAGACATCTTACAGCAATGTCAATTAGACCATTCGAAAGGAGATTTTTTTTACACAAGATGGCGTTTGTAACTTAGTTTCTCCAAAAATTGTTATTTTCGGCAAAACCACTTTCAGGCGACGCCCTACAAAAAACTATGATACATTTTGCAATTTTTGGGGGAGGAGGGCCCCCTGACTTTCAGGTTCAGATTCGCAGTAGGCTTTTAGTTTTTATTTACAGTTAAGGAAGGGGGCAGTATCCAAACTCTTGTTTGCAGTGAAACTATATTCATCTCAAACAAGTTTAGAAAGAACTAATAAATTGAACTGAATATTTGATGTATAATGATATTAATTGCTGAAAGGTCATCAGTTCAAAACTTTACTAGAATTTTAGTATTTATTTTAAACATTAAGTACAAAAGCAAATATTTGTAATAAAATTAGTTTTCAGTAAAACGCCAATGACGCAGTAGATTTTAGACTTTTACAGTGAGAGAAAGAGGCAATACCTAAACTTTTGTTTGTAGTGATTTTTCTGCGTTTCAAGATTGATTTGCACATTCAATTTAAGTTTCACTCGTTTTAAGATTTATTTATTCATTTACATTAATATCTATTGTATATTTGTTTGCATCGATTGATTATCTAATTTCTGTTCGTTTTAAGTTTCATTTATACTTCAATAAAAAAACGTTTCTATCCTTTTAAGCTTGATTTCCAAATTCAATCTAAGTATTACTTGCTTTAAGGTCTATGTGTTCATTAAAATTATAACTTTTTGTATGTTTTTTGCTATGATTGTTTATTTAATTTCTGTTTACTTTGGGTTTCATTTATTATTTAATAGTAATTTCTGGTCATTTTGAGTTTGAATTTTAACAAGCATTTGTATCTGCTGAGCTTAAGTTTAAAATGGCCTTTACTTGTCTTTGAAAAATTTATTTTTTGGAAAGTTTTTTTTTTAAATTTATTATCTGAAAATGATCATATAGAAGGGGACAAAACCGTGATTGAAAAAGAAAACAATTAGGAATCAAACTCAAGACCCTCTAATTTGAAGTCCACCACTGTACTTACAGAACCACACCTCTAATAATCTGATTATGTATATTGGATTTTGTACCTTAAAATTACCAAGCTTATTAAGGGGGCTTTTAGGAGGAACATATGGGAGGTTTTCTTGCAAACCTCCGGTTAAGGGTTTTGGACCATAGTTATTACAATAATTATATCTTTTTATACTTCGAAGCTTTTCTAACAGTTTGTGGTAAACGAACTGTAGGTGAGAGGTGACCCTGCTTAATAGTAACCGAAACTCTAAGAAACAGAACTTTGATATCAACAAATACAACAAAAGAATCTAATTTTAGGCTTAGCTTACATATATATGTTCACCAAGTTTGGTCTTACCCATCAAAAGTTACGAGCCTTAGAAAATTTGCCTTATTTTCGAAAAAAGGGCGAAACATCCTCTAAGAGTCATAGAATCTTAAGGGTAATCACACCATCAGATTCAATGTATCAGAGAACCTAGTAAAGAACAAGACACGGCACATACTAACTAAAAGTTAAAGTAGTTACATAAAAGATCGATGTAAAATCAATTCGATGAATTGGTTTGTAGATTTTATTTATATGTTTGCAATATTTGCATTATCTACTTAAGAAGTGAGACCACAAGTGTTGTTTTTTGTCCGGGCGTAATTTTTTATGGGGCAGGGAGCTATTGTCCACTAGGGAACCAAGTTTGCCCCCAGACCCTAGTCCCCCCCCCTAAGCTAGAATTACTTTATTAAAAATTTTGTCAAAACTAAGATAAGCCTTCATAATTCAGAAAAAACGGACAAGTGTTCTTTAGTAATTCTTTGCATTTATCGTACTATAAGGCTTTTTTCATTTCTCACTGACATTTTCAGTTGATCTGGGAAAGTTTGGTCCACATTCCCCCCCCCAGGTTTTCGACGAAATTACGCCCCTATTTTAGTGCTATATCACACTTACAGATGGTAGAATTGATGAAAATCAGACATGAGCAATAGTTTTCAAAAGAACCATTAACCGTCACTCTAAAAAGTTCTGATAACCCAGTTACACCAGCTATTCCGCTTGAGACAAGGCTACCAAACTGCCGTGTCTTAGTGCTGTTTGGAACTTGCTGATGGTGGACTCAGAAACAACGCTGTAGCGTTGCCTATAGTAAAGGCCCTATGGCGCCAATGTTTTATTATTTATTTATCTATTATTTTTTTCCTAAGGCCGCTTTATATGGCAGGGGTTGTTTTAAAAACATCGAAGAGGGCTCATTCGATTGGCAATCGAAAGTTCTAATGCCATTTTTAAGAGTGAAAAGTGATTGGAAGGCAACGAACACCCCTTTCCAGCCAACCATTTCCTCAAACACATCCAATCAAAATTTTGAGATAGCCATTTTGTTCTACGTACTTGATTTTCACATAGAAATTACATTTTTGAGGAGGACACTCTCCCACAGCCCTCAGGTCAAGGGTTTCAAGTTATGCCCTGGGGGCATATAAGCTTTTTAGAGAAAGCTTTGTCGTAGAAACCTCAAAAAGGGCTCATTCAATTGGAAATTCAAAGGGCTAGTGCCCTTTTTAATAGTAGAAATTTATTGGAGGGCAACTAACCCCCCCTCTCACGCCAACCGCATCTCCAAACACACCCAATCAAAATTTGGAGATAGCCATTTTGTTCAACATGGTTGAAAATTCTGGAAATTGGGTCTTTGAGGATGACAACCCCCCACAGTCCTCAGGGCAAGGGTTGTAAGTTATGCCTTGGGGCCATATAAGGTTCTTATACAAAGCATTGTCGTAGAAACTTCAAAAAGGTCTGATTCGATTGAAAATTTTAATGGCTAGTGCCCTTTTCGATAGTCGACAGTGATTGGAAGGCAACTAACACTTTATAAAAACTTTATATGCCCCAGGGCATAGCTTACAACCCTGAGACTACTATAAGGGCTGCGGGGGGTTGTCACCATCAAATACATAATTTCTGGACCTTTCAACTACGCTGAACTAAATGGATATGTCAAAATTTCGATTGGATGCGTTTGGATTAATCATGGACGTGGGAGAGGGAGGGGCTCTCGCCTCCTTCCACGCCGACTAGCCCTAGCCCCTTCCACGCCGACTATTTCCCCAAACACATCCAATCAAAATTTTTTGATCGCCATTTTGTTCAACGGAGTTGAAAGTTCTTGAAATTATGTCTTTCAGCATGACACTCCCCCCCCCCCAAGGTCTGCTGGGAAGGGTTATAAGCTACACCCTGGGGACATTTATGGTTCTTAAGGAGAGACGGCTCGTATAAAGTCAGAGAGGGCACATTGGATTTGAAATTCTAAGTTCTAGTTCATTTTTCAAACGTCAAAAGATATTGAAGGGAAACCAGCAACTACACGACATTTTTTCACATATGCATCCAATAAAAATGATTTTTATAGAAGGGATACTCGTAAATCTTCAGAGAGGGCTATTTTGATTGGAAATTGAAAGTTCTTTTGTGAGTAAAAAGAGATTGGAGGGCAACTAGCCCCTCCCCCCCCCTTTGAACTGTTAAAAACTGTTCAAAAGTCAGATAACAAAAACTCAGGTGTCGAAACAACCCCCCAGGGCCGGGGGCAGGCGTTGTAAGTTATGCCCCAGGGAATATATGGTTCTTATGAAAGGGATGTTCGTATAGACTTCAAAGAGGGCTCATTTGATTGGAAATTGAAATTTCGAGTTCCCTTTTTAATATTCGAAAGAGATCTGAGGGCAACTGGCCCTCCCTCCCCGCCTTCTTTTTCCAAACACATTTGATAAAAATTTTTATTTAGACGTTTTGTTAAAAAACAATAGTTGAATGGTCGAATAAGAAAAAACTCCAGTGTCAATACACCCCCCGAGGCCCGGGAGAAGGTGTTCTAATTTATGCCCAAAGGTCATGTATGATTCTTATGAAAAGGATGCTCGTATAAACTTAATAGAGGGCTCATTTGATTGGAAATTGAAAGTTCTAGTTCACTTTTTAAGAATCAAGAGATTAAGGGCAAATAGCCCCACCCCATGCCCTTTTTTCCCCAAACCCATCTGCTACAAATTTTGAGATAGCCAGTTGTTTCAAAATTGTTTCAAAAATTAGATAACAAAAACTGCGGTGTCAGCACAACCCCCCACGGCTCGGAGGCACGCATTGTAAGTAATCCTCTGGGAGCATACATCTTTTTTATGGAAGGGATGCTTGTATAAACTTCAATAAGCAATTGTATCTTAGACAAATTTTCGATAGCTCATATAAAAGATATTGCTAATATAAACCTCCTTCCTTCATATAAATTAATTTAAAAAAAAACGTTTCGAAGTATATGTTTTTCAAAGAAAAGCAAAGGCCATTTTAAACCTAAGCTCAGCAAATATAAATAACTGCTAACATTCAAACTTAAAACGATCAGAAATTAATATTAAAGAATCCTGATTGCAATAATACAATTTATATTTTGATTTGACGCCATTTTCGAGGGGTTTTGGGCTTTTTTTTGAATTCACCATAAATATCTTTTCGCAATAAACTTTTGCTTTTAAGACGGACCGAAATAATAGTCACCTATTCCTGAATCAGCGTCATATGGCAATTTTTTTTCACTAGTTTTTTTTCTAAACGCAAATTTCAACTTTTGGTTACTACGGGCTGTGGTTTGCTCTTTACTAGGTTGTAACTACCGCCGCAACCATGGTTTTAATTTCTGTTTGTTTGGGGATCATTTTTTATTGATACTGATTTGTGACAATTGTATGCTTTGTAGATTATTTGATTCTATTTTGTTCATTTTTGGTTTAATGGAATTCTTTACTTGTTTTTGAAAAACTTATTTTGTAGAAAGTTTTTTTTTTAATTTGTGTACTTAAATGACAGAAACATCAAAGTCCAACCCAAACTGCATCCTACGAATGTCCAAAGAAAACTAAAGGATGAAAGTATCATCCTTTTTTGTCCCAATTCTTGGTGAATCCTCAGACAGGCAAAACGCCAGCAACAAATAGTTTGTGGTCATATACTGTAAGTAAGGAGCGACCCGGCTCAATAGAAACCAAAATACTAAAAAAATGGAATTTTGATGCAAATTCATACATCTAAAGACACAACTACTTATGGTGATTGCAAATAGATAAGTTTATTCATCAAGTTTATGCTTACCCATAAAAATTTTCCTGCCTGATAAAATTTGCCTTATTTTCAAAAAAAGAGGGGACCACCCCTAAAATTTATTAATCCTTAATGAAAGTCACATCATCAGATTCATCATATCATAAAATCCTACAGTAGAGGTTTCAAGGTCCTATCTGCAAAAGTGTTGAATTTTGTATTTTTTGGAAGAAAAAATATCTTGGATGGATGTTTGTTTGCAATTTTTATCCCGGGTGCGATCGTATCGACCCAGTCCTAGAATATCATGAAAGGGCTCATTAGAACAGAAGTTAAAAGTTCTAGTACCCTAAAAACAGAGGGTACCTAGGACCCCACCCACGCTCATTTTTTTCCCTATGTCTCCTAATCAAAATTTTGAGGTAGAAATTATGTTCAGCATGGTCTAAAAATATAATAACAATGTTTTAGAGGATGACTTAATCCCCCACAGTCCCCGGGGTAAGGGTTGCAAGGTTATGAACTTTGCCTCATGTTTACAAATTGTATTGCCTATTGGGAAGTATACAGACGTTTTAAGGGGGTATTTTTTCCGGTAGTTGGGGGGGAGGAGGGGGGTTGAGGGTTACGTGGGAGTATTTTTCCATGGGGAAGTTCTTATGGAGGAAGGGACATTGCTATGTCACCGGATTTCCCAGTATTATTTAAGAAATGATAAGAAATTAAATAAACAACAAGTTTTTTCAACTAAAAGTAAGGAGCAGCATCAAAACTTAAAACAAACAGAAATTATTACGCATAAGATGAGGTTTTACCCCTATTCAAATACCTTACTCTTTGCGCTAAATTTTTATTGGGAACTTTCATGAGAGATCTTCATTCTAACTACACGGACTGTGTGATTAAGGGGTTATTCTTAAAGAACTGGGACATTATTCGACCTTTAGAGTCAAGAGCAAGGTATTGAAAAAGGGGCGAGCCAATTAATATACGCAATAAAAATATACGAATATAGAATTTCGTTACGTAAGTTAATTCCTAAGTTACGAATATTTATTACTAATAAAAAAATTCATAAATAAAGTTAAAAGTTCTAGTGCTCCTGTTAAGTAACCAAAAAAATTAAAGGGGAACTAGGCCCCCTCTTCCACCCCTTTCTTCTCAAAATCGTCCAATCAAAATTTTGAGAGAGCCATTTAGCGAAAAAAGTAAATTTAATATGCAAATTTCGTTTTAACTATTCATGTACGGTAAGCCAAAATCAGAACCTGCATTACTTTAAAAACGTTCAAAAATTAAATAAAAAAACAAGTTTTTTTCAACTGAAAGTAAGGAGCGACATAAAAACTTAAAACGAACATAAATTATTCTGTATATGAAAGGGGCTGTCCCCTCCTCTACGTCTCGCTCTTTACACTAAAGTTTGATTTTTTTTTTTCTCACAACTCTATTTTCAAAACAATAAAGAGCTTTACCGTAAAGTGTAAGGTGTTGAGGAGGAGACAGCCCCTTTCATATAATGAATAATTTAAATTCGTTTTAAGTTTTTATGTCGCTCCTTAGTGTCAGTTAAAACAAAACTCATTTTTTCTATTTAATCTCGGTAAAAGCGAACAGATATTCTTTAATGCTTTAGTGCTAGGACAACATCTAAAAAAGAAAATTGATTATTTTTTTCCTTTACTTCCAATATTTCCAGATCTAAATTTGTACTCAGTGTCAGGGATAGGAATTTTTTATGAGTGCAGAGTGTTTTTATCAAAACAGTTGACGTTTATGCGTAAACAGCACTTTGGTCAGAAAGAAAAGCCATCAAAGAGAAGTGATAAAAACTTAATTGTCCTGTAGACGACAAAAAAGTAGCGAGAACTTGAGACAGGAGAACATGTCCAATCAGCCGTTTATGTAGTTTTTTTTTTATACAAGGGAGAATATACAAGAGGAGAATGGGATTTGTATTATTATAGTCATCGAAAATGTGCATATTAATGAAATTTTGAAGTAATTGAAAATCCAGAAGGGATCGAAATTGGCTCTGAAATTTAAGAGAATTATTCTATAAAAGTAAAAAAAGCAGATGAAATGAGGAGAACTAGTTAATAATGATAAAAATATAACTAGATTGAATTTACCATTAATGCAGTAACCTGACTCAATTGCGTATTGGAAAATATGTTGGCATTGCAATAGGCCTATGCAAAAAGTTGTAGATGTTGGTAATATATATAGAAATGAGAACTACCTGGGAGGGTGTTAAGACGGAGGCTTTGAATAGATTGGGATGGAGAAGGAGCGTGAGTAGCTGTGTTTACCTCAGGTGACTTGGTGCTGCAATGAGTTGTTAGTAGTAGTACTGTATATTCTGTCTGATTCTTTTAAATCAAATATGACTCTATTGCGCATATGGAAACATAGATAACATGCAAGCAAACCTTCAGAAGATAAAACTAAATTACTAAAAGGCTTTTACCGTAATTCCAACTTGACTTAAGTGTGCAAAACCCAATTGTAAAAATTTATTAATTGGAAACAAATAACTTCCGAAGACAAAAAAAGAAAGAAAAAAAGAAAAAAGAAAAAAAAGTAACTGAAACTGTAGAAACGGAATTTTGATACCAATAAATACATCAAAAGAATCGGATTTAAATGCTGATTTCGAATATATAAGTTTAATTGTACTTATCAAAAGTTACGCGCCTGAGAAAATTTTGCTGATTTTCGAAAAAAGGGGGAAAGACCCTCTAAAAGTTATAGAACCTTAATGAAAATCACACCATCATATTCAGTGCATCAGAGAACCCTACTGTAGAGGTTTCAAGCTCCTATCTACAAAAATGTGGAATTTTACATTTTTTGCCAGAAGAAAGATCACGGATGCGTGTTTATTTGTTTGTTTTTTTTTTCCCAGGGGTGATCGTATTGACCCAGTGGTCCTAGAATATCGTGGGAGGGCTCATTATAACGGAAATTAAAAGTTCTAGTGCCCTTTTTAAGTGACAAAAAAAATGGAGGGCAGCTAGGCCCCCTCCCACGCTTATTTTTTCCCCAAAGTCACCCGATCGAAATTTTGAGATAGCCATTTTGTTCAACATGGTCGAAAATATGATAAATATGTCTTTTAGGATGACTAAATCCCCCGAAGTTCTCAGAGGGAGAGCTAAAAGTTATGAACTTTACCAAATGTTAACATATAGTATTGGTTATAGGGAAGTATACAGAAGTTTTCAGGAGGTTTTTTTTCTGGTAGTGGGAGGGAAGGGTGGGTCGGTGGTTATGTTGGAGGATCTGTTCATAAAGGAAGTTTTCATGGGGGAAGGGAAATTGCCATGAAGGGGGCGCCGGACTTGCCAGCATTATTTATTGGTTATTGGGAAGTATACAACCATTTTCAGGAAGGATTTTTTCTGGAGGGGGGGGGGCTAGAGGAGGGGGTTACTCTGGAGAATATGTCCGTGGAGGATGTTTCTTTGGGGTAAGGGACATTTCTATGAAGGGGGGTCCGGATTTCCAAGCATTATTTAAAAAACGAGCAGAAATTAAATAAAAAAAAAACAAGTTTTTTCAACTGAAATGTAAGAAGGAATATTAGAACTTAAAACGAACAAAAATTATAACGTATGTGAGGGGGTTCTCCCCCAAGTAAATACCTCGCTCTTGACGCTACATTTTTTTTTTTATTGATTTCAAAAGAGATGTCTATTCTAATTAAATGGCCTGTGTGATTCAGAGGTTTGTGAATCAATTTTTTGTTTTACTTTTAACGTAAAGAGCGTGGTATTGACTAAGGGGAGAACCCCCTCATATACATAATAACATATACGTAATAAAAAAAAACAAGCGATATTGCTCAATAGTAATCGAAACTTTTAAAAACAGAATTTTGATGTCAATAAATGTATCAAAAGAATGTGTTTATAATGCTGATTCTAAATATATAAATTTTATTAAGTTTAGTATTACTCATCAAAGGCTACGAGCCTGAGAAAATTTACTCGATTTTTTAAAGAGGGGGAAAACATCCCCTAAAAGTGAAAGGATTTTAATGAAAATCACACCGTCAGATTCAGCGTATCAGAAAACCCTATTACATAGGTTTCAAGCTCATATCTGCAAAAATCTGCAACTTTGTATTTTTTGCCAGAAGAAAAATATACGAATATAGAAGTTAGTTACGTAAGTTAATTTTTAAAGACATAAATTTATAAAAATAAAATTAAAATTTTTATTCAAATAAAAGCTGAATAAAATGAAAAAATATAATAAATTAAAAAAAAAAAAAAATTTTTTTAAACTGAAAATAACGAGCGACATTAAAACTTAAAAAGAACAGAAATTACTCCGCATATGAAAGGGACTGTCCCCTCCTCAACGCCTCTCTCTTTACGCTAAAGTTTGACTCTGTCTCACAACTTTATTTTTTAAAACAATAAAAAAATTAAATTAATATGTAAAATTAATATGCAATTTTCTTTTTTAAATGCAAAAGAAGGAAAGGTTAAAACAATGGATGCCATGATAGGAGGGTACACCATAAAAGAATACCCAATGATTTTCGTGGAAAATCAAGTTATAAAAATTGAAAATGGTATAACATATTTAAAACTATCAAATCTAAGTAATAATAAAATAAAACTGAACCAGGTAGAGCTTGAATCAGTAGAAAACATTTCAAATTCGGAAATAAAGTCTAAACAGTCCAAAATTAAGCGTAAACTTCACTAGGCACGAAAATGTATCCTCATTAAAACCGCAAAGGCAAGAAAAGTATGGAATGTCGAAAACGGATTTTTTTCAACAATTTGATTTAAAACATTTACCGGAAAACGTAAAAACTAGGGTGGAAAATATTCTTTGGGATTTTAAATGGACTTTTGCAAGACACAAAGCAGATTACGAATTAAATCACTTAATCACGCACAAGATATCAACAGAGGGCCCTCCAATCAAAAAATCACCGTATAAAAACCTTATCATTTAAAACCATGGCTAGAAAGCCAAATAAAAGAAATTGAAGATCAGGAAATAATTAAAGAAAGTGTAAGTGATTGGTGTTTTCCACTAATAATAATGAGGAAAAAAGAAAACACCTGGAGATTCTGCAAAGACTTTAGATCACTAAATGCCGTCACGGTTAAGGATGTGATGAAGTTACAAAGAATTGATACGATTTTAGATGCGTTAGGAGGTTGAAAATATTACACTAGTTTTGATTTAATAGCAGGATATTGGCAAATCGCTTTAGATGCAGAAACAAAGCATAAGGCTACAGTAATCTTAGACGATGGGAGAACGTTCACATTTGAACGTATGCCTTTTGGCTTATCATTTATTCCAAATTGTTTTAGTCGACTAATGAATTTGGTTTAAAAGATAACGAACCAGGAAGGAAAAAAGATACCTTGGCTTATTTAGATGATGTAATTTTGTTTAATGAAAATCTGGAAGACTACTTGGTCGGACTTAGAAAAATACTGGAAAATGTTTGAAAAAGCAGGCTTAAAATTAAAACCAGAAAAGTTAAAAATAGTAGTAACAAAATTAGTTTTTCTTGGACACCTGATAAACCAAGGTACTATTTCACCAAATCCAGAAACATTTAAAGTCATGGAAAATTTACAGCCTCCTAAAGATCAAAAAAGCTGCAGATCCGTTTGTGGTTTGTTAAGCTATTTCAGACGATATATTAAAAAATATGCCCCAATAGCACAACCTTTGACAAACCTTTTGAAAAAATCAGGGAAATTCGAATGTCCAGCGGACGCAAAACAAGCACTAAATGAAATAAAAAGGCAAGTATTACTGGCACCAATACTAAAACTACCAGATTTGTCACAAGACTTCTGTTTGCAAACAGATGCTTCGGGGTACGGTATAGGGGCCATATTATTAAACTTAAACTCTGAAAGAGTAGAATCGATAGTCCAATACGCGAGCAGGTCACTGTCGGAGGCAGAAAAAAAATACTCGACAGTTGAAAGGGAGTGTTTGACAGTTGTAGTTCTTACAGAATATTTTCGATAATTTTTACTTGGAAAAAAATTTATTTTACGTGTAAGACCGAAAATCGGAAAAGACCGGAAGGAAATTTGGTAATAACCATCCAGAACGAACTGGAAGGGCTAGAAATACTGTCTAATAAAAATATTTCGAATCATCAAGATAAAGACGATTTTTATTTAGCGATGAAATCCTTTTTATCAAAAGGAACGGAACTGCCAGAGCACTTTAAACATTTTTGAAAGGACTTAGATAATTTTGATCTTGACGAAAGTAAAAATCTTTTGGTAAGATATCATAGACCATCGCAAGAATATAGAAAAAATGACTTTAAAATTATTCCAGTAATTCTAAAATCTCTGGAAGGAGAAATTTTACAGATGGCACATGCAACAATTGGCTGTCACATGGTAGAAGCAAAAACTACAGGGAGACTGAAAGGAAAATTATATTTTCCAAAAGTGTACTCAAAAGTAAAACCTTTCATACAAAGCTTCCAAGAGTGTGCCATACAAAAATCGCCACCAAAGACGCCTAGGGCTGAATTAGAACAATGCCCCACCGCTTTAGGGTTAGGAAAATTGGTGCCAATGGACATTTGAGGAACATGGGGAAGATTACCAGTTTCCAGGAAAGGGAACAGGTGCGTACTAACCGTAGTCGACCATTTTAACTCATATTTATACGCTTTTCCAATTAGATGAAAAGAGAAAAACCATTGCGAAAGTTTTGGTCAATCACCTATTTCTGGAACACGGAATTTTCCCTAGAGTTTTACTTAGCGACAATGGGCCATGTTTTAGAGCCAAATTATTAGACGAAATTACAGAATATCTAGATGTTAAACGATGGTTTACCTCGTCTTACATGGCAGCAGCTAATGGGAAGGTTGAACGTAAGCATAGGGAATTAGCTTACATGCTGGGAATACATGCAAGAGAGGAAAATGAAAATTGGGATGAACATTTACCATTTGTAGTCTTTGCAATAAATACGGGTTTTTCACGTTCCTTAAAAGAAACGCCATTTTTTGCAACATATAGAGATCCCAGAATTTGTTTGGATGAAATACAAAATGACATAATATATTACAACCTAGACCAATATAAGCAAGAGATGGTGATGCGAATGAAAAAAGCTATGGAACAAGTTAAAGACAATCTAGAAGAAGCGAAAACAGAACAAAAAGAAAAATATGACAGAACAAGCAAAAATAAAACAAGTTACTGTTTAGGAGCTTTGGTTTAGGTTTACAAAACTAATCTGGAAGGAACAAAAAAGTTAAAACCGAAATGGGATGGACCCTACAGGATTGTAAAAATTCTACCAAATAACTTAAAATATGTTCTAAAGCATCAGTATAAGGAGAAGGAAGAAGTAGTACACCATAATAGAATGAAAAAGGGATATTTCTCAAAACAGTTTAAAAGAGCCTATACTTTCAGAAGAAGAAATAGAGGACACGATTTCACCAGTATATATCAGAAGACCATATGAATTTTATGACCTTTTTAATGACCACAAAAGTTGGGAGGAGTTGAAGGAGTATTTAGACCGGTCTTGGCTACAAACTCTACACAACAAACAAGAGAAAAGAGAAATATTCGATGCTCATCGGATACTAGCGAGGAAGAAAATCAAACAAAACATAAGGGTTTAAAACGTGATAAACCAAGGGTAAAATCTACAGCGGAAGAATAATTGGAAGGAACCAAAGAATTATTTAATCTATATACATTAGGCTCACCTACAGTCTTAACGCAGAAATGGCTTTTGGAAAAAACGCCATCTATCAGAAGCCAGCTAACAGAATGTGACACTGATAATTCTTCTACAGAAACCGATATAACTAAACCTGTTCCATACTCAAGAAAATCCTCTTTTAGAGAAAAACTATGGAGAAAAGTAAAAAAACAATAGGGAAAGCAAAAAGTTCTCTCTTCAGCAGCAAAAGTAACTAAAACACTTATGAAAAGGGCAAACATCAAGAGAAACCAAGATTAAAGATACTTGACGAGGCAACAAAATGACACTCGGACTCAACGTCTTGTAAACCACACTGTAGAGACCACGGAAAAAACTTACAAATATTATAAAGAAGAAAAACAAAAATTTGGGGTCCAAAACTTGGACCTGGAAACGAAGTAAAGTAGAACAACCACAGCCCTCAGGAGACTAATATTTGAATAAAGCAATTATAACGGAAAAAAAATAATAAATAAAAATAAAACGAGTAAAAAGCCTCTAAAGAAATATCATATATTTTTATCAATTAATGTTTTCCTTCAAATATATATCGCCAGTAAAAATTATTACCGTCAAGTTCTGACGCTAAAATTATTAGTTCCGATCTGAAGTGACATCATAGCTTCCTGCAAAAATTTTGTTTCCGATATGAGATAAAACTTCGCGAACGGTGTAATATCAAGACTTGTCAAAACGAATTAGGCTTCGTTTCATAAAAGAAATAAAGTAAGGCCACGTAACTTATAAATAGGTGTTGTGAAACTAATTAAATTATACATATTTAGAATCACCATTAAAAGGCGATTCTTTTGAAATGTATATTGAAAAAAAACATTAATTTAGGGGGATAATAGAATATAAAAAAAACGAAGGAGGTTAGTCTACTGAAATAGGGTCATTGGAAGCTAGCAAATTTGGAGTGAGCTCAATCACCGCTGGTCTCTCCTTGTTAAGTACATGCTATGCATCTTCTAACCTTTGACTCTCTGAGGTAACACTTTCAGTCGAATTTGAAAAAAATTGTTTTTGAAGAATTTTAATATAATTATAATAGGAAAAACAGCAAGAGTTTACATTAAGTCGCGACATGTACAAGCTAGCTGTAATCTTATTATAATTAGTTATAGTCTAATATAATATTTTTTTTATTAGTTACAAATAGTAAAAAGAAAAAAAGAAAATTTTAAGGAAGCACTATAAAGATTTAAGCAACACTTAGAATAAGCTTAGAAAGCAAAACGAGTGAAAAGCGATATAAAAATAAATTATAACCTAAAAACTTACCAGGAGGTAAAACAAGGACAAAATCCATTAAAAATAAGCCAAAAATTAAACCTCATCGTCAAAAGCAAACCACAGTAGTTCAAGATAATAATTTTCAATCTAGCGATGTTTTGGATCTAAGAAAACGAACTGGCAGAGGATAATCCTATTTTAAACAATTAGTTTTCACCTTTGCCAGTCCAGACACTCAAATCTAAAGCCGTTGAACCCTAACACAAACTTAACGATATCCAATTTTTCTTTGAAAGTAAAATATAGTTTTACACAACAAAAGAAAACTGTCAGTAATGAATGTAAATTCATTCTTATAATTCACCCTGATTCAAGCTTATCAGTAAACCAAAGATAATGACCACTAAATTCAAAATTTTTTATCCCTGCAAAGGAGTTGTTATGTCTCTTTCTTTGGCTAATAAAATAGTGATGAAAGCGAGGATAAAATTGGCAACCATTATATCGTAAAAATTGCACTTTAAGGAAGAAATGAGAACTAGCAAATGCGGGGCAAAACTTAATTAAGTGTTCGAAAAAAAAAATTAGCTGAAAAACTGCAGTACTCTTCTAACACACAAACTTTCGAAGCAAAAATTTGAATAATTTCAAAAATACAGGTTGCAAAAATTAGACACCCCCCCCACCTCTTAAAAATATGGAGATAATGAATTTGACCATAGAAGGGCAATCAGCATAAAAACTTGTTAATGGTTTT
This sequence comes from Artemia sp. Qi Xiang Cuo, assembly GCF_049724085.1. Classification (NCBI taxonomy): domain Eukaryota; kingdom Metazoa; phylum Arthropoda; class Branchiopoda; order Anostraca; family Artemiidae; genus Artemia; species Artemia sp. Qi Xiang Cuo. The sequence goes on along the minus strand of NC_142794.1, from coordinate 9,812,950 downwards.
TGAAAAATACATGAAACATATAAATATGGGCTTAGGAAAGACCTATTATACTGAAAAAGCGGAAAAGACTTGAAAAAACCCTTAGGCTCCTTTGAAATAACGAATCAAAAAAAAGAAGGGTGAAAATATAGCCAGACGAAATTAACAAGGAAAAGAAACTGAATGGAGTCAGTTAAACTCTGTTATACGCACTTATTGAACTTGCCGAACGAAACTAGTACGAAAAATGTACTAAATAAATACAAAATGAGTAGCATTAATACTATAGAGCTGTGTGCCATGATTACTGTGTTATGTGTGTTACAAATTACTGTGTGCCATAAAGGCCAGGTATTTTCTGCAGAAAGGCCAATTTTTCGATAAAAGAATAGTCCAAGAGAAAATTGTGGCAACAAATCAAAAAGTGTGGCAACACTATAGATAATTAATTATTGTGTGTGCATGTTCATAATAGTCGTTTTAGCTGTAGCCCATGACAACAGAACATGGAAACATTATAAGGAGCTACCATGAGGCAGTCCTGGTAAGCAAACCTTCAGAGTACAGGCAAAGTCATTTGATGATGGCATAACAGGTATAAGGTGAACAGCAAAATTTTTTAACTTATCAGATCTAAACTGTGAATGGAGCCTTAACCCAAAAAGACATTAAAGCTGAAAAAAGAGAGATTACAGACAAAAACGTTATAAAACTGTCAAGTACCTAGAAATTCGAAAAGAATTGAAAAGCTCAAAAGTCTGAATAAACAAACAGGCATATAGTAAGCTAATGACAGTTAATGAAACAAGTGGGTTCGAAATAGAACCAAATTGGTAAAACAAAGATAAAAAAAATGTATATAGTCGTATATGGAAAATTATATATTGGGAACAAATGTTGTTGAGAAAATATATACAATTATAAATGTATTTTGAAAACTTTTATAAATATGGAATTGTTCATATAAAAAAAATTGTAAATATGTAAATTTTGATAGCAAAATCATGCTATATGAACTATTGCCAAGCCCTTAAATAGAGGCTAATCATACTTATCAGTTATAGTGCATAAATCTATTTGTTGGAGTTGCTTTTGTTTTGTAAATATTTTAATTGCAGTTAGGACTTATCATATAAAAGTCTTGACGGACTTAATTAAAAGTTGTAAAAAGAACAAATATTGCAGTGATTAAATAAATTATTAGGGTACCTAATTATTCTTTGTTTTTAACAATTAAGTATCAGCATAACTTCGGTTATATATATATATATATATATATATATATATATATATATATAAATATATATATATATATATATATATATATATATATATATATATATATATATATATATATATATATATATATATATATATATATATATATATATATAAAAAAATATATATATATATATATATATATATATATATATATATATATATATATATATATATATATATATATATATATATATATATATATATTTATATATATATATATATAGCCTAAACTATACATGTAAATATAGTGAATTAAATGTTGAGTATTTGTGTTTTTTATTTTTATATCATTCAAGAAGTATTCTACATTAATACTTCATAAACAATTAACAAAACAATAATTGAAATTAATTCCAATGCTTATCTATACCGTGTATTACTTTTTTTAATGCTTTAAGTTTTAAACAGTAGTTAAATATCCTATCTAGTTTTACGAATTTAAAAAAAAAATACTTGTGTAAGCTATTACAAAATGCTTATATATATGTATACTATGTTTTTGTCAACTTTAAGTTTTAACTAGTGATTTAATGTTATATGTAAATGTTTGACCTTGAGTCAACGCATTAATAATTTTTATTGTGAAATAATCCGTGGAAGATGGTTGGTTATTCCAACCATCTTCCACATTATCAAATTTTAAACTCTCAAGCTTAGTATTCAACTGTTCTTGGAAAAAATCTCTCAAACTCTCATCCCGGCGGCTACAAATATCAAAACTTCTTGGGAGGTAGTTAACTTTCCGACATTTTAGCTTTAAATTAACTCTTGACACTATTAGATGGTGACGTTTAATTTTACCATCAATAACATCACTCCTATATACCCTTGTATCTTGTATTGATTCCGCCAGTCTTAGGTTTACTATAACATAATTAATAAGGTTTGCTGTCCTACCATCACGTGAATACCATGTTAAATTATGAGCCATTTTATGACCAAACACCGCATTGGTTATAACTAGATTGTTATACCTACAAAATTGCAACAGTCTGTACCCATTACTGTTTTCTTTTCCTACACCAAATTTACCTTAGCTGGGATACCATCTATCTCTATTTCCACCAACCTGGGCGTTAAAATATCCCAGTAATAGCATCATATTTCTACCTGGGACCGTGTCTATTTGCTCCTGTAACTGTAAGTAAAGTTCATCTGAGTCACTAATATCTCTGACTGTTGGTTCTACAGGGGCGTATAATACTATAACTGAAACCCTGAACTTTTTAGTCATAAAATGAGCAATTTGTATTCTATTATTAATACATTCCCAGCCTAAACAAGACTTAGCAGCTTCTTTATTCATCATGAGCCCTACTCCCTGTCTTTGTGCCCCATCCTTCCTGCCTGAGTAAACAAATTCTATATCAACTAATTTCATGCTTCCTACCCCTGTGATATGAGTTTCTGAAATTCCTAATAAATCCAGTTCGAATCGTCTGAATTCGTCAGTCAAAATTTCGATACGATAGTCATTTTTTAATGTCGTAACATTCCAATTTCCAATTTTCATGTTCTTTAAATCATTGAAATTATTTTCGCCTTAGAAAAAGCAATGATGCCGGATACCAGTGCAGGACGGGGATCACATATCTTCTCAAGTCGACACCCAAGTGCTTAAGCCGGCTTAGAACAGGACAGGAAGAAGTCCCTGGGACCTCCATGAATGGAGACTTGGTGCAATCCTGGGCCCATCTTGGTCACAACATGGTTCTCAGCACTTGGCGATGCTGTTCTATCAACAAGAGTCGAAATCATG